>NC_046162.1:38456761-38626387 GCF_011064425.1 Rattus rattus | reverse complement strand
ATTTTTTAAGGATAGCACTTTGACTCTCTAAAATTATAACAGCATATAAATGAAAACTCCTCACAATCGTCAGGACATTGAGAGATAGGGTTTTAAATTAGCTCAAAACTCAGCAACAGGATCTGACTCAGGAAGACAGATTGTTAAAAATGCAGGAGAACTGGTACTGACTCATTGACACTTAGCTTATCACGGATGTGAGTAAATGAGTAATGGTTTGTTCTGCCCTGTGATGTTTGTTCAAGCCCCCATTGTGCCCTCCAGCCATGTGTCCTGCAGTATTCAGAAGCCGGCCCGCCAAGCCTAACGATGTTTCAGATGCAGATGCCTCATCGCTCTGACAAACATTTACCCTAAGGTTAATCAAGATCTGTTGGGAAATGCTTGACCTTTTCCCTCATTTAAACCTAGAGTCTTAGAGGTAATCCTGTGACTTTGAGTTTCCCATTTTGGTATTTCCTTTTCATCCCATCAGAGCTTGGCTTCTTCCTTTAAAAAGCCCTTCTGCAACCACTTGGGGTTGAAACCTCTGTCTCCTGCATGGGATACGTGTCGGCCTGGAGATCTCCGTAATAGATCTCCATAATAAGCTTCTAAACCTTTATTGTATTACATTCAAAATGAGTCTCTCTGTCTGGTGTCGAGATTTCCCAAGGGGTGATAAGGTCTCCCTTGAGATCTTTCCACATAAAAAACTGCATAAAACCGTTCTCTAAATCTATCCTTGAAATGGCAGTTGGAGTAAGCAGACAGGCTATGGCCCAAAGTTCTAAAACCTGTCAATCCTTTAGCAAATCCTGTAATCTCTCACCTGTTTGATTTTTTTAATTACGATAAGTTTGAGTTAGTCAATGTAACGCAGCAATCCTTAACCACAACACTAGAGAGTTCTCCTTGTAGCAACACTGAGCACAACCACAACTTCGAGAAGCAAAACTCAACCTCTAACAAACAATCATACCTCCAAGTCAGTCTCCAAAACACTGAGTCTATCCTTCACGCTACAAAGTTTGACTGCCAATTTACCATATGAACACTGCGATGGTGTCATCCAACAAAGAGACATTTTCCCTAAAGCTCTTTTAGAAGCCTGGTTTCTAGGATAAGAGTTCCATAAAAATATTACCTCAGGTGAACTGTTTCCTAGGATTTGAAGTATGCCACATATTTGTCTAGGGCTAGCTCCATCCAAATTACCAGTTTTAAGCCAACTTTCTGTTGCAAATATTTACAATTTTGCGCCATATTTAATATGCAAAAGCCAATGGATTTCACCTTAAGGCATGCTAGAGCATATTTATACATTTAAGGCAATCAAAACAAAAATGAAGTGGCTACACACATATCTTTTAATATTTAGACCAAACACCATTTTACTTTTTTCCACTGTAATTTTGGGAAGCACCTTATGCCTGATAGGGTCAGTAATAAGTCAGAGGATTTTGAGAGAAACAGCCATCAAAGCTCCCTACCGCAGAAGCTGAGGCTGCTGGCGCCTTTAAGATCAACTCATTTAGCTCTAGCCCCGGGCAGCCTCACTCAGCTGACCTGTCCTAACTACAGGTGCAGGTCTCCAAAGGCCAAGTGAAACTGTTTTTATTCATTTGTTCCTTTTTGAAACTGACCTTTAAAACCAAATCAATTGAATGGTAGCAGATAGAAGTTTTACCATTTTCTTGAACCCCTTGAAACATAAAACATTTAAGCAATGAAACAAAACACAAACATAAACTGACGAACTGCGCTTAGCTGGGTACACCAAGGACAGAGAATAGAAATAGAAGGAAAAAAACTGGTGGGTATCCCACCAAAGTTTAAGATATCCTATGGAACTCAGAACCAGAAATAAGCATTTCTCAATAAAGACCAGCAGAGAGCGGGATATCACCTTCCTTCCCTAGGAAACTCTGAAAAAAGTTTTTCTCTTTCTCCAAAGCATCTCTTGGGAGGTCTGGGAGGACTGTTTTTCCCAAACCCATTCATTATCTCTCATGTCTAGGGTGCTCGCTATCTCTAGTCAGGATCAAAGACTAAAACGCTCTAAAAAGAACTCCTTATGCAAAACACTTCCTGTTAACATCCTTTTTTATTACAAGTTTTACTCACACACCTAGCCCAAATCACTTGCATTTTTCTGTGTCACCCCACTTGTCGTCCCTGCTTCACCTCACTGGCCGGCCTTCGGGACATCCCGTTAATCTTCTCTTCTCCGATCTTGGTGGAACCTCCAGTTGTGATACCCACACCGACCAGGACTCAGAATCAGTAACCTACAGGATTAAAAACATACACACAGGTTATTCATGTTAAGCAAGAAGGAAGGGGCTCAGTAGCTATTCACAAATATACTTATACCCAAGTTATTGAGTGGAAAAGGTCTAGAGGCACAGTGAAACTCTGGCTCAAGACTTCAGTAACAAGGCAAGCTAATCAAGGAAGACAGCCTAAATCTAAAACAAGACTGGGAGAACAAAGAACAGGAGGAACAAATTGACCATAAGCCCTGGTGTGTCAGTATCCGGCCAGACTGCTCCTTTGTTAAGACAAAAGGCTTCCACATGCATCAACCCAGGGCTCGGCAGGAATCAAACCCTGCAAAGAGACCAGAAAGGGGTCTGAGCAAGGGGAGGGGGTGACTTATTACCCAGGGGACCCAGGAGGCTCTGACGTCTTGATTGTGTTTTCTGCTAATTCTTTCAGAAGAGTTTTGTGATTCCTCTCTATAGGCTTTCTACTTGTTTTATTTACGTTTTCTCGTTTCTCTAAGGGAGTTCTTTATGTCTTTCTTGAAGTCTTCCATCATCATGATCAAATGTGATTTAAAATCAAGATCTTGCTTTTCTGGTGTGTTTGGATATTCAGTGTTTGCTTTGGTGGGAGAACTGGGCTCTGATGATGCCAAGTAGTCTTTGGTTTCTGTTGCTTGGGTTCCTGCGCTTGCCTCTCACCATCAGATTGTCTCTGGTGTTACCTTGTTCTGCTATTCTGACAGTGGCTAGACAGTCCTATATGTGCCTGTGTGTCAGGAGTGCTGGAGACCTATTTCCTGTTTTTCTTTTCAGCCAGTTATGGGAACAGATAGTTCTGCTTTCAGGATGTAGTGCTTCCTCTCTACTGTCTTTCAGCTGTTCCTGTGGGCGATGTGTCCTGAGTCCTGCGCAGTCATTTTGGAGCAGAAAAGTTGGTCTTACCTCTGTTCCTGGGCTAAGTCGGTCCTAGGGGGCTGTGTTTCAGCTATCAATGAAGGCAGCAACCAGAAGGGCCTGCCCCGCCTTTTCTCGGGCCCCTGTGCACAGAGGTCCCAGATGGCATTAGGTGTTTTCCTCTAGAGTCAGAAATGTAGGCAGAGTGTAGTCTCTTCTGGCTTCCCAGGCATTTCTACCCCTCTGAAGGTTTAGCTCTCCCTCCCATGGATTTGGGCGCAGGGAGCTGTTGACCAGGTCCCTTCAGATCTGGGTGGTGTCTGGACTGCAGGGGACCTGCCGCTTGAGTGCCTCTATGTTCCTGTTCCCAGAGACCCTATACAGTTTCCTCTTGGGCCAGGGATGTGGGCAAGGGTGGGCAGTATTGGCGGTCTCTCCCGTTCTGCAGTCTCAGGGTGCCCACCTATCTGGGTGGTGAGCTCACTCTCTCTCTCTCTCTCTCTCTCTCTCTCTCTCTCTCTCTCTCAGGGTTTACATGCTATCTTTCTTATCAACTATCAACTACTTCCTAGGCTTAGCTGAGAAAGAATTGGCTTTTATTGTTTAATACTGACTGGGAATGAAGGCCTCATCTCTCCAGTCATTAAAAGTGCCCTGAATCCTGAAATCAACAGCAAGTAGGACTTTTCCCAGCTTCCTTCCACAATTCTGTTTTTTTAGTTTTTGTTGTCATCTCTCAGAATTTTGCTTATTCATCTGTAAATCAAGTGGGGAAAATGTTATAAGCTTCTGGAGGTACATAGACAGGACAAGAAACACTGAGGATGTCCCCATGCTAGGTTTTGAAGTCCTGCCATGAATCATCTCTGGGAAAGAGATGGGGAGTATATAGGAAGATGTTGGAGCTGCACTCAAGAGTCCATAGATTTTGAGAAGTGCACACATCACTGTGGGCTGGGAAAATACCATGCCCAAGGATGTGGGTTCCCTGAGCACAGGTGCCTTCAGACGCAGAGGACTGTGCACTTTTGATCAAGCTTCCTATCCTTCCAGACTTTGCTTATTTTATAGGATCAAATACATTGTAAAAGCCAATAGTTACTCCCAGGTTGTCTGTAAGCAAGTCCATAAGCCCTTTGTGGAAGAATTATCAAATCATGAGAAGAACTTTCCCTCAAATGGTGCTATAAAGTCATTTTTCTGTGCAGGGGGAAGAAAGATGGAAACTAATTTTTCAAACCCTACAGGCTTTAGATCGATTCAGAATTCTCCCTGGGACTTTACTCCCACCTGAATTGCTTCATCCCCAAGTGCTGACTGAGGCCTAGATGATATGTTTCGCATTGGTTGGTCAGAGGACTAAGAGCAGGCTTACATAGCTACTTTCTGCAGTGCTGTGCAGGATAGCAGGACACTATCCACAGTGGGAATTTATGCTACAGTAAATATCTATAAAAAAAAAATTTTCCCAGACATCCTTCTGACCACGGAGGTCTGGGACAGTATCCACTCTTCACTACTCATTAACCATATTCCCAAGATTTTCCAATCCTTACATAAAATAATTACTTCCTTAGCTCAAGGTAAAGTAATAGAACTGGCCTTTCAGGTATGTTCAGAGTGGTAGAGATGTCAATTTTCTTCTACAAAATGCTGCCTCTCTCCCATAGGCGGCAGTAAAGAGTCCACAGGACCACCAGTAAAAACTTGAGAACAATAAAATAACTGGCTGCTTCTCTTTTACTTTGGCTTCTAAGGAGGGGAGAACAGTAAATGTTACCAGATACTGGTAAGAGTGGTGTATGTGCTTGAATGCTTGTATGTTATTTCCCCAGGTGAATAAACACAACCTAAAGTGGGATTTATAAATTGATTCTGGAAAATAGGGTAGATATTAATTCAAACCGTAATTCAGGATTAATATGAACCTGGTTCTTAACATCAGACCTGAAGATGGCCTTCTGACTCTGCATCTTCATTCTGTAAGCTGGGCTCAGACACATAGGCAGCACCAACAGGTCGACATCTCAGAGTTCCTCCTCACTAGGACTCTCCAGTCCTTCCCAACAGCATGGCTCTTCTTCCTGCTCTTCCTCACCATGTGCCTTGCCACTGTCTGGAAACCTGCTCATCATCACTGCCATCAGCATAGACTCCCCACCTGCACACACCCATGTACTTCTTTCCTGGCCTATCCTTTGTGGATGTCTGCTTCTCCTCCTTGTCCCCAAGGTATTGGCCATCTACATACTTGGGAGTCAGATCAGCTTCTTTCTCTGGATGTCTCACACAGCTATATTTTCTCTATGCTGTGTTTGCTGCTATGGACAATTTTTCTGCTAACTTTTGATGGCCCTATGACCGATTTGTATATGCCACCTTACACTAGAATGAATGACCCATCAGCTCTAGCCCTTCTTGTTATGGGGTCATGGATCACTAGCCAATCTCAACTGTTTGTTGCACATACTGCTCATGGCTCCCTCTCATTCTGTGCAGACAACATCATTCCCTACTTCTTCTGTGATGCAACTCCTCTCTTGAAACTCTCCTGCTCAGACACAATCTCAATGAGCTGATGATTCATACAGAGGGAGCTGTGGTCATGGTCACCCCATTTGTCTGCATCCTCATCTCCTACATCCACATCACCTGTGCTGTCCTGAGAGTCTCATCCCCCAGGGGAGGATGGAAAGCCTTCTCCACCTGTGGCTCCCACCTGGCTGTGGTCTGCCTCTTCTATGGCACTATCATTGCTGTATATTTCTCCTCTTCATTCTCTCACTCAGCTGGGAGGGACATGGCAGGTGCCATGATGTACACAGTGGTGACCCCCATGCTGAACCCTTTCATCTACAGCCTGAGAAACAGGGACATGAAAGGGCTTTGCAAGAAAGTGCTCATCCTGAGATTTCCATCAAGCAGTAATATTGGAAAGTGTTGGACATCACAGAGAGAAATATTTCTAAAATGTTTCAGCCTTTTTTGTCAATTATCTGAAATTTAGTATTTGTCTTTTATAAAGAAAAGCATCTATTATCCTACTAGATCAGAGCCCAGAGCTAAAACCTTTAGGGGTAAAAAAGAATGAAAAGTGTTTAACAAATGTTATTATTTTTAGATTTTCATCAATGCCTTGACAGAATGCACCATGAAAACCCCTGCACAATTTTGGCATGAGTGAGGAGTCTCAATGGGACAACACTGGAAAGTGAGTAATGGTAGGCTCAAAACTGGGTTGGGTGTTGGAATTGACTCCTGCTCCAGATGAGATGTGGTTTCTGAGTTGGGATAACTCTCTTTGTGATGTTCACTACAAGACTGAGCTCTGACTGGCCAAGCAGCAGCATCCACACGACTACACCATATCCAGGGCAATGGGCGTGCTGCTATTTTGTTGGCATCAGCAGATCCTCTGCTCTTGTGTTCAGTTGTGCTTACAACATCTTGTGCTGTCACTGTGTCAGACACCTATATCTGCTTCTGGCATTCTTTTGCAAGTGCTCTGTGTCCCTTGACAGAGCCAGCACCTGACCGGGAGTCTCCAGGACACCTCTGGGAAAACCACAGATGATTTGTTTCTTTTCTCACCACAGAGACCTTAGCCCTTCCAATCTCATAGGAAGATCAGATTTGGTGGTTTTGAGAAGGGAGGGTTTGGAGTTCCAGGAAACTCTACTTCTGCAGCTCACTTTGGACTTAAGGGATGTTACTTTTTGATATCTTGGAATTATACAGCATCTAACATTAAGCAGCACATATGTCAATTTAATAAAACCATCTGTGTCTTCTACAGTTCTAGTGGGCAGACAGACAGTCTCTGGGCCTCTTTGCCTGCCTCTGTCAGTGTTTTGCTGGTGTTTCATGTAGCTATGCTTTGTTGTTTGGTTTGAGACAGAGTCTCGCTGTACAGGCCTGACTGTCCTTGAAATTTCAATTTTGCAAAAAATTATGAGCTTTCAATGTTCATTTCATAATATAACTTTTTAAAGTTAGTGACTCTAACTTAGTTTGTTGATCTTGTGTATTTCTAAGACTTTTCTTTTTTAATTGTAATGAAAAATATTCATTCTTTTTTATTTTTCTTTTTTCCTTTCTGTTTCTTTCTGTTTCACTCTGACTGCTTTTCTCACTGTCCCTCTCATATCCTCCTTATCTCCTTTCTTCCTCCATTCCTCACTTTTTTTTTTTTTTTTTTTTTTGTTCTTTTTTTTTTCTTTCTTTCCAGTTTAACTTTCTGCTGCTTTCTTTGTTTCTTTCCACTGACTGTGGTATTTAATGTGTGAGACACTACATGTCTTCCATGAAACTATCTTCCTTTCCCATTGGATAACATTTATCAAGAGCTCTGTTTGCAGCAAGCAGTGAAACTTCATATCCACTTGTTCTACTGCTTGTGTCTAGCTTCTCTTACACCTCTCATATGTCTCACTCTACTGTAAGTGTGTGTGTGTCCATGTGAGCCTATGTGTGCAGCTTGACCTGGAAGACATCAACCACCTCTGATCTTTCAAATATCTTTATGGTTGGTTGTAAGATTTTCACAGATGTCTACATAGATTATTTTTTTTATTTTTATTTTTTTTTAAAGAAATTTAAGAAAATTCCTTTTCGACATTATTTCTAAAAAGCAGTTCCCCACTCCTTCCTGTCTTTTCCCAGAGTCCTGTTCTGTACGTATCTGGCACTGCCTGCCTTGAGTCTCCCTCCATTGTCCTTGACTGGTTCTTCCTCTTGTGAGCCCTCAATTGCACTGTCCCTCCTCTGTCTTCTGGTTTGCTCAGTCTTTGTTCTTCCAGTGCAAGTCTGCTGAGGGCCGCTGACGAGCTGTATACTTTATCAGGATCTTCCTGATTCCCTAACCTCCACCCAATCCCTGCTTTTCTCTCATTTCCTCTTTCCTGAGTATCTGTTTGAGGTGGCATTTTGGTCAAACTTTCTGTTAGTTCTGTTTTACACTTGCTTGCTTGTTGATTGTTTACTGTGCATATTTTCTGTGCAGGGAACATGTCTGCCAGGATCGTCTACATACTGAGTTCCAGACAGTGGGATTATGATTATGTGGAGACTCTGTGGAGAGAGAGGGGGAAGGAGGAGGGAGAGATAAAAAGGCACACACACACACACACACACACACACACACACACACACAGAGTGAGCTTTATATCAATAACTATCAATGTCACAATATTGATAGTGCAGATAGGGAAAAACTCTTTGAAGCCACAGAAAACCAATGCTACCACTCATTTGAGCTGATGATTTATCTTCTCGTGAACAGGTGTGACACACAATATTAAAGCAGAAAGATGGTTGATTAAGAGGGAAATGCCTTCTACAATCCCAGTATCCAGCATGTCAGTCACTTGCACTCTTTATCCCTTTCTGTTATACCTATGTAAATGGGCTCAGATAATTTTACTCAAATAAGAGTCTACATTTAAATCTTCAACAGTTACTGTATAAAACAGACTTTCAAAATTACTGCAAGTCTTTGTACTCTCATTTTTATTGATTTTTATATATGTCCACCCCTAAGTAAATCTATTTCTCTTTTCAAACATGTAAATACACCACGTATTTTGAAAGTTATTTTGAAAATGCCTAATAAAGCTGACATAGTATCACAGGCCTACAGTACCAGCACCAGGAGGCTGAGGGAGGAGAATCAGAAGCTTGTGGCCAAACTAGTTTATCTTATGAGTTCCAGGTCATATATTACACTGTGAAATTCTGTCTTTATCAACAACAGCAAAAAGAAAACCAAAGGAAATAAATTGGAAACACAAAATATTTTCTCCCCATCGTTTGTTTAGTTGTTTGTTTTTTATTAATTTTTATTGGAGTTTTTAATTTACATTTCAAATATTATCCCCATCCCTACTCCCCCTTCTGCTATGAGTGTGTTCAACCACTGAACCAGACAAAATTTCTGGCATCCCTGCCCTGACATTCCCCTACACTTGGTGGGGGGTGGGAGAACCTTGACAGGACCAAGGGATTCCCCTTCCATTGGTACCCAACAAGGCCATCCTCTGCTACATACAGAGAGACCCATGGGTCTGTCCATGTGTACTCTTTGGATGGTGGGTTAGTCCCAGGGAGCTCTGATTGGTTGGTATAGTTTTTCTTATGGGGCTGCAAGTCCCTTCAGCTCTTTAAATCCTTTCTCTAACTCCTCCAATTGGGACCCTGTTCTCATTTCAGTGGTTGGCTGCAAGTATTCACCTCTGTATTTGTCATTTGTCAGGCTCTGGCAGAACCTCTCAGGAGACAACTATATCAGGCTCCTCTCAGCATGCACTTTTTGGCATCAGCAATATTGTCTTGGTTTGATGGCTATATGTATATGGGCTGGATCCCCAGGTGGGGCAGTCTCTGAATAGCCTTGCCTTTGGTCTCTGCTCCAAACTTTGTCTCTATATCTCCTCCAATGAATATTTCTATTCCTCCTTTTAAGAAGGACCTAAGCATATGCACTTTGTTGCCCTCATTTTTGAGCTTCATGTGGTCTGTGGATTGTATCTTGGGTAGGCTGAGCTTTTAGGCTAATATCCACCTATCAGTGAGGACATCCCATGTATGTTTTTTGTGATTAGGTTACCTCAGTCAGAATGATATTTTCTAGTTTCCCATCTGCCTATGAATTTCATGGATGAAGTCTTTTTTTTTATTTGTTTTTTTTGTTTTTTATGCCTTTTTTTTTTTTTGTTTTTTTTTCTTTTTTTTTGGGCTGGGGACCAAACCTAGGACCTTGGCTTCCTAGGTAAGCTGAGCCAAACTCAACCCTCAAGTCATTGTTTTAATGGCTGAGTAGTACCCTTTGTAAATGTACCACATTTTCTGTATCCATTGCTCTGTTGTACCTCCTCATCTTTTATTTTCAGCAGATTAAATATGACTCCTGACTGTGTTTGCCATGGAAATGAAAATCTAATTATATTAACTGAGCCTCCTATATTCATAGATCATTTTAAATGAGTTTACAGTCAGTATTTTTTCATACATCATCTTTCCTTTCTCTCACCTAAGAATCCTTAATGTATGTATTTGCGGCGTTGTCTATGCATGACCCTGTATTCATTTTTTCCTGCTTCTATTTCCTTTTCTTCAACTTCCAAAATGTCTATATGACTATTTGAAAAATTTACCATTATTTATTGATCTGTTCAAATTTGTAGAGTGCATTTAGTGAACAGCTTATATCCATTGTTTACTTTACAATTCAGAATTTTCACTTGAGGGGTTGGGGATTTAGCTCAGTGGTAGAGCGCTTGCCTAGCAAGCACAAGGGCCTGGGTTCGGTCCCCAGCTCCGAAAAAAAAGAAAAAGAAAAAAAAAAGAATTTCCACTTGACTTTTTTTCCATAATTTTTGGTTTTATTCCTATTTGATTTGACATTGTTTTCACATTTTTTTTTACCTCTTCGATAGTGTTTGTCTTTCCATCTGCCAACATTTAAACAGTGGCTTCTTGGGGATATTTATTGTTAAAGATGGCCTTCTTGCTCTTGCCACAAGGCATATCTCTTGCTAGTTTTTTCTGCTGTAAGGTCATACATATTTCAATATAATAATTGCCTGTTTTTTGCAATCTTTCATTTTGTTGTCAAAACTGGATATTTTGGAATATATCATTGCATATTGAGGCTCTTGTTCCCCTGTTGTGTTTTGTTTACTTGTTTATTGGCTGGGTTATTTTATGGCAGTCTATCCTTCGACACTGTTAATCCTCTGATGAGGATCCTCACATAAAACCACTTTCAGTCACCCTGTCATCAGCCTGGCATGGCCCAATAGTTAGTAAAACTCTTCCACTTTGTTGACCAGAGGAGCTGATAAACTCTAGTATGTTACACCACAATGACTTACTATATTGATAGAAATAAAGTGCACTTAAGCATCTGATCTAGAATGAAGGCTCAGAGGTAAGAGCAGTGATCACTTTTTCAAAGGACCTTGGTTTTATATCCAGTACCTACATTGCCAATCACAACCACCACTAAAACAATATCCAAGAGATCTGACATCCTCTTCTGCTCTCTATGGGCAAGAGGCATGCATGTGATGCACATACATGCATGCAAGAAAACACTCACAAAGGGGTCTGTGTGACCTCTTCATGACCCAAGGCCAGCAAAGCAACAATCCAAGGAAGATTTTTTTCTTTTTCTTTTATTGGATACTTTATGTATTTACATTTCAAATGTTATCCCTCTTTCCCGTTCTCCTTTCAGGTCTCCACACTTCTCTCTGCTTCGATGAAGATGTACTCATTCCCATCCACCCCCTGCAACCTACCCACTCCTACCTCAACAGTACCCTACACTGGGGAAATGAGACTTTACAGGAGCAAGGGCTTCTCTTCCTATTGATGCCATACAATGCCATCCTCTGCTCCATATGCTGCTGGAGCCATGGGTCCCTCCATGTGTACTAATTGGTTAGTAGTTCAGTCCCTGGAACATCTGAGGGATCCGGTTGGTTGATATTGTTGTTCTTTCCATGGGGTTGCAATTCCCTTAAGTTCCTTCAGTCTTTTCTCTAACTCCTCCTTTGGGGTCCTTGTGCTCAGTCTGATGGTTAGCTGCAAGCCACATCTGTATCAGTAAGTCTCTGGCAGAGCCTCTCAGAAGACAGCTATATCAATCAGGTTCCTGTCATCATTCACTTCTTGGCATGCACAACAGTATCTGGGTTCAGTGAATGCATAGGGGATGGATCCCCAGGTGGGGCAGTCTCTGGATCTTCAGACCCTGCTCCAAAATTTCTCCTGTATTTTTTCTCCCATCAGTATTTTTGTTCCCCCATCTAAGGGGACTGACCATCAAGCATTTTGGTCTTGCCTTCTTCTTAAGCTTCATTGGTCTTTTAAATTGTATTCTAGTTTTTGAGGAGCTAATATCCACTTCTCAGTGAATGCATATCATGTGTGTTTCTTTATGACTGGATTACCTCCAGGATGATAATTTCTATTTTGAACATGGTACCCAAAAATTTCATAAAATCATTGTTTTAATAGCTAGAGTATTCCTCCATTGTGTAAATGTGCCATTCTTTCTGTATCCATTCTCTGTTGAAGGATATATGGTTCTTTCCATCCTCACAATATAGTAAGGCTACAGAACATAGTGGACATATGCCCATGTTTTTATGTTGGACATCCTTTTGTTATGCCCAGGAGTGTAGTAGCAGTCCTCAGGTAGTATGATGTCCAATTTTCTGAGGAACAACCAGCATGACTTCCAGAGTGTTTGTACCAGCCTGCAATCCCACCAGTAATGGGAGAGTGTTTGTCACATCCTCATCAGCATCTGCTCTCACCTGAATTCTTGATCTTAGCATTCTGACTGGTGTGAGGTGGAATCTCAATGTTGTTTTGATTTGCATTTCCCTGGTGACTAAGGATGTTGAACATTTCTTTAGATGCTTCTCAGCCATTCAGTAGTCTACATTTGAGAATTCTTTGTTAAGCTCTCTACCCCATTTTTAACTAGGATCATTTTCTTCTCCAGAGGCTAACTTCTTGAGTTCTTTCTATATTAGATATTAGCCCTCTATTGAATGTAGAATTGTTAAAGATCTTTTCCCAATCTGTTGGTTGATGTTCTGTCCTATTGACAGTGTCCTGTGCCTTACAAAAGGTTTACAGTTTTATGAAGTCCCATTGGTTGATTCTTGATTTTAGAGCATAGGCCATTGGTGTTCTGTTCAGGAAAATTTCCCCTGTGCCTATGTGTTTGTGGCTTTTCCCAACTTTCTCTTTTATTAGTTTCAGTGTATCTGGTTTTATGTAGAGATCTTTGATCCACTTGAACTTGAGCTTTGTAAAAGGAGATAAGAAAGGGATGATTTGCATTTTTCTACATGTTGACCTCCAGTTGAACCAGCACCATTTGTTGAAAATGCTATCTTTTTCCCACTGAAAGGTTTAAGCTCATTTGTCAAAGATCACATGACTGTACGTGTTTGGGCTAATATTCATTTATCAGTGAGTGCATATCATGTGTGCTCTTTTTGACTGGGTTACCTCACTTAGGATGATATTTTTTATTTCAATCTATGTACCTAAGAATTCATTTCTGGGTCTTCAATTCTGTTTCATTAATCTGATCTAACTGCCTGTCTCTGTACCCAATACTATATAGTTTTATCACTATTGCTTTGGTAATACTATTTGAGGTCAGGGATAAAGATTCCAGAATTTCTTTTTATTGTTGAATATAGTTTTTGCTATCCTGGGGAATTTGCAAATTGCTCTTTCTATCTCCATGAAGAATTGAGTTAGAATTTTCATGGCAATTGCATTGAATCTGCTGATTGCTTTTGGCAAGATGGCCTTTTTACTATATTAATCCTGCCAATCCATGAGCATGGGAGATCTTTCCATTTTATGAGGTCATCTTTGATTTCTTTCTTCAGACACTTGAATTTCTTGTCATATACATCTTTCCCATGCTTGGTTAGAGTCAAACAAGGTATTTTATATTATTTCTGGCTATCGTGAAGGGTGTCATTTCCCAAGTTTCATTGTCAGCCTGTTTATGCTGTGAGTAGAGGAAGGCTACTGGTTGTTTGAGTTGATTTTATATCCAGTCACTTTGCTGAAATTGTTTATCAGGTTTAGGAGTCTCTGGTGAAATTTTGGGGTCACTTGAGTTTGATCATATCCAAATTTAGTTTCAGTTCTTTTCTAATTAGTACTGCTTTTGACCCCTTTGTTGTCTAGGACTTGAGTACTTTATTGAATAGGGGGAAGAAAGTAGGGCAGCCTGGTCTAGTCCTGGTTTTAGTAGATCGCTTTTGACTTTCTCCATTTAGTTTGATGCTGACTACAGGATTGATGTATATTGCTTTTACTATATTTCGGTATGTGCCTGGAATTCCTGATCATTCCAAGATGTTTAACATGAATGGGTGTTGGATTTTGTCAAATTCTTTGTCATGGTCTAATGAGATGAGCATGTGGGTTTTTTTAGTTTATTTATATAGTGGATTACGTTGATAGATTTCCACATATTGAACCATCTCTGCGTCCCTGGGAGGAAGCCTACTTGATCATGGCAAATGATTGTTTTGATGTGTTCTTCAATTCAGTTTTCAAGAATTTTTTTAAATGTTTTTGCATCGATGTTCATGAGGGAAATTAATCCGAAGTTCTCCTTCTTTGTACAGTCTTTGGAAAGATTTTTTTAAAATGCAGTTCAATACAATTCATCACAACTCAGTCGTAGCTATTGGTTCAACCTAGCAAGTCTGATACCAAGAAGTATATTTTAGACATATTTCAGAAAGTGAATTTGAAAACAAGTTTCCTGGGAGTAACTAACTCAATGCCATGTGCATAACAAAGCTTCAGACATGACTGAATGGAAAGTCATAAAGTACGTGTGATATCTTCCATAAAGATGGGATCCGTAGATTAACTGAGGAAGCAGGTTAAAGAAGAGTCTGGTGCTATAGATTGAGACAAGTTCAAGATAAGGATCTGTGTGATAACTCTGGCCTGGCCACACAGGGAGTCAAGGCTATTAGCCACATCCGTTCTCATCTTTCTGGAAGGAAAATACCTTATAGGTTTCTCCTTTTGAAGAGACAACCCTGTAAGTTTAACTTTTATGGCTCACTTAGGCTTATATGTGAGCACAAGGACGTCCTACACACTTATACAAATAAAAAAAAGTTTTTAAAAAATTAAAATTCCATTAAGATTGATAGCATCTTTACAAAAAGTAGTTTCTGCAGTCATTCTTGCTATTTGTTCTAACTCTGGAAAATTCTCCATGTGTGTGTGTGTGTGTGTGTGTGTGTGTGTGTGTGTGTGTGTGTGTGTTTATGCATGTGTGTGGGTGTATGTGCATGGTGGGGGTGTATGTGCATGTATGTGGGGTTTACAGGTGACCTAGGCTGACTTTTTGGCCTTAGATCATCCTGCTCAGTCTTCCTTTGAGAATTACACAACTGTGCATTGACAATGTCACTCAGCCTATAAACTTATTCTATGAGGCCAGAGGCTATCTTTTGCTTCATCCTCAGATCTGATATTCTTTTAAATTTCACTAATCAATGAATAGCTATATGTGAAAGCACATGTGTGGGTGCAATGTCCATGCATTTATATTTAGGTGGCCTCTATATATGCACACAAGTAATCCATGCCAGTACATACATGTAGAACCTAGAGATTAGCCATGGGGTATCCTCGGATCTCTTTCACAGTCAGTCTCATGGTGACACAGGCTCTATCACTGGACCCAGAGCTTGCTGACTCAGCTGGTTACCCTGCCCTTTCCAGCCAGCATGTCTTCTCTGACCTTTTTTTTGCACTTGGATTATGGCTGGCTGCCATAGCATGTTTGGTATATTGTGTTCTGGATATAAATTGTCTTTAGCAGAGAGAATGCACTTTACCCACTGAGCCACCATCCAAGTTTGCCAAAGTAATGCTTTTTCTGTTGTTTCTTAAGAGAGAGTCCATTGAAGTTGCCAGACTGCCTTCAAATTCACAGGGACCCACTTTCTTCTGTTTTCCAAGTGCTGGGAATAAAAGCATGGACCTTCATGACCAACAAAAAGACTGATTTTAAACTAAGAACTTTATTGTAGACAATTTCAAATATATGTTAAGAACAGACAGCACAGACATTCAAGCACATACATGCAAGAATTAAATAAAATCTGGTATAATTTCATCTGTGCCCTTAAACTTTATTTTCCTATTTTATTTTTTTATTTCTTTGGTCCTGTGGGTGGAAATGGAACCTGGTCCCTGTGCAAGATCAACCAGTCCTCTAAACCATTAAGCCATCTCTCCAGCTTCTAATATCTCTTTCCTTTGTGCTGATTTTGTTTTTATGAGACTGGGTCTGGTATGGTAGATAAGGCTAGCCTGGAACGTGACAGCAATCTCGTTCCCTCAGACTTCAGTGTGTCTGGATGAGAGGTGTAAGCCAGAACATGCTATCATTTTTATCACCTACTTCCCAGGCTGAGCTGAGAAAGAATTGGTTTCTACTGTTTGACTGGGAAGGAAGGCCTCATCTATCTTGTCATTAGAAGTGCCCCAAATCTTGAACTCAACAGCAAGTAGGACTTTCCCCAACTTCCTTCCACAACTCTTGTGTGTTTGCAGTTTTTGTTGTCATCTCTCAGAATTTTGCTTATTCATCTGTAAATCAAGTGGAAGCAGTTTGTAAGCTTCTGGAGGCACAAGGACAGGACATTCACATTGAGGATGTACCCGTGCCAGGTTTAGAAGTCCTGTCATGAATTGTATCTAGGAAAGGGATGGGGAGTACAAAGGAGCTGCACTCAAGGGTCTATACATTTTCAGAAGCGCACACATCACTGAGGGCTTGCAAGACACAATTCCCAAGGATGGAGGTTGTCTGCGGATGGGTATCCTTCAGGCATGGAGGACTACACACTCCCAATCTAACTTTTTCTCACTGAACTTTTCACTGAACTTTACACTGTATATTTCATAATTGAACCAGACCTTGTAATGCCAATTACTCCTAGGCTGCCTATAGGCAGATGAGCCAAAAGCCCTATGTGGTAAGTAATCCAATGTGAGGAAGACAGAACTTTCCATCAGACAGTGCCATGACCTCATTTTCTGTGCTGAGGGATGAAGAATGGAACCTATTCTTTAATACTAAAGGCTGAGATCAGGCTCAGGGAATCCTCTCTGGGACTTCACTCCACACAGATTGCTTCACTCACAAGTTCTGACTGTGAGCTTAGATGATATGTTGCGCCCTTGTTGGTCAAGAGGGACCAAAAGCAGGCTTACACAACTACTTTCTTCTGGTCTTTAATGAGATACTCAGGGACTCTATCCCTAGTGGGACTTCATGCTGCAGAAAATATCTTATTCTCCCAGACCTCCTCCTGACACAGAGGTCTGAGACTGTGATCATCCACTCTTCACCTTCTGAGAACCTAACCATATTCCCAAGATTTTCCAAGCCTTAGAATAATGAACACTATTACCCAACACCTCCAACGTAAAAGTAATAGAACTGGCATGTTAGGCATTTTCAAGGTATTAGAAAGGCCAAAGTTTCTTCTGCACCAAGTGCTGCTCACTCTCTCTCAGAGAGGGGGCAGCGGCAGGAGTCACAGTTCCACCAGTTGGAGCTTGAGATCACTAAACTAGCTGGCTGCTTCTCCTTTCCTTTGAGCTTCTAAGGAGTGGAAAAAAATACAGAAAATGTTACCAGATACAGGTAAGAGTGATGTGCTTGAAAGCTTGTATGTTATATCCAATAAAACTAAAGTGGTCAATCTGGGGAACAAACTGAAACTGGGATTTGTAAATTGCGTGTGTGGAGCAAAGGAGTGGATACAGAAACCCTAATGCAGGATTAGTGTGAACCTGGTTGTAGCATCCAAACCTGAAGATGGCCTTCCGACCTCTTCTTTGTTCTGTAGCTGGGCTCAGACTCATGAGCAGCACCAACCAGTCCAGTGTCACTGAATTCCTCCTCCTGGGACTCTCCAGGCAGCTCCAGCAGCAGCAGCTCCTCTTCCTGCTCTTCCTCAACATGTACCTGGCCACTGTCCTGGGAAACCTGCTCATCATTCTGGCCATCAGCACGGACTCCCACCTTCACACCCCCATGTACTTCTTCCTCAGCAACCTGTCCTTTGTGGATGTCTGCTTCTCCTCCACCACTGTCCCTAAAGTACTGGCCAACCACATACTTGGGAGTCAGGCCATTTCCTTCTCTGGGTGTCTCACCCAGCTGTATTTTCTCGGTGTGTTCGGTAACATGGACAATTTCCTGCTGGCTGTGATGTCCTATGACCGATTTGTGGCCATATGCCACCCTTTACACTACACAACAAAGATGACCCGTCAGCTCTGTGTCCTGCTTGTTGTGGGGTCATGGGTTGTAGCCAACATGAATTGTCTGTTGCACATACTGCTCATGGCTCCCTCTCATTCTGTGCAGACAACATCATTCCCTACTTCTTCTGTGATGCAACTCCTCTCTGAAACTCTCCTGCTCAGACACACATCTCAATGAGCTGATGATTCTTACAGAGGGAGCTGTGGTCATGGTCACCCCATTTGTCTGCATCCTCATCTCCTACATCCACATCACCTGCGCTGTCCTGAGAGTCTCATCCCCCAGGGGAGGATGGAAAGCCTTCTCCACCTGTGGCTCCCACCTGGCTGTGGTCTGCCTCTTCTATGGCACCATCATCGCTGTGTATTTCAACCCATCATCCTCTCACTTAGCTGGGAAGGACATGGCAGCTGCAGTGATGTATGCAGTGGTGACCCCCATGCTGAACCCTTTCATCTATAGCCTGAGGAACAGCGACATGAAAGCGGCTTTAAGGAAAGTGCTCGCCATGAGATTTCCATCTAAGCAGTAATGTTGAAAGTGTTGCACATCACAGAGGGAGCTATTGTCTAAGAATTCTTCATGTTTTGTCAATTATCTGAAACTTCTCACTTACGTTTTGTAAGAAAAGCATCAATTATCTCTCCCAAATACAGAGCCCAGAATATGTAATGTTATATGATGACATCTGGGCATTACATAGCATCTACCATTTAGCAGGAAATAGGTTGATTCAATAAAAATGAGCTGTGCTTTCTATAGTTCTAGGTTGACCTGTCAGTCCCTCTTCCCTTTTTCCTGTCTCTGTCAAGTCTGCTGGTGTTCCTAGGTAGCAATTCTTTTGTTCTTGTTTGCTGCTGTTGTTGTTGCTGCTGTTGTTTTGTTTTATTTTGTATGAGACAGAGTCTTGCTATGCAGGTCTAGTTGTCCTGGATGTTTCACTTAGTAAAAAGTTTATTGGCTTTCAATTTCCATTTCATAGTAAAACTTTTAAAGTTAGTGCCTGTAACTTGGTTTTACTGATCTTGTGTATTTTTATTTCTAAGATTTTTCTTTTCAATTGTGATGAAAATTCTCATTCCTTTTATTTTTCTTTTCTTTTCATTTTTGTTTCTTTCTGTTTCACTCTGTCTCTCACTCTCCCTTCCAACCACCCTTCCTCCATCCACCCCTCCCTCTTACCCTCCTCCCTCTCTCTTTCTTTCCTCCTTTCTTTCTTTCACACCATTTTAACTTCTGCTTTCATATTCTCTGATGTGTGGCCTTCCCCTGGACCGTGGTTAGTTAAAGAGGCTACGTTCTTACAGAAAACAGACTCTTCCTGTGGTTGATTTAAAGTTGCTATGTTCTTAATGAAAACCATTTGTTCTTTCCTAGTGGCTAAGACTTGCCAACAGCTCTATAGCTAGGGGCTAGAGGTGAGACTTCATTCCCTCTTCCTCTGCTACTTGTGTGTAGCCTCTGCTTACACAGGTCTCAGATGTGTTGTCACTCCACTGTGAGCCCATGTGTGCAGCTTTGCCCGGAAGACATCTACCACCTCTATTTCTTACACGCTTTATGCTTAAAGTTGGTAGGACTTCTCAGATGTATGGATTATTGTTTTCAAAGTTGCAGACATTATTTGTAAAAGCAATTCCCCCACTCCTTCCTTCCTTTCCCCGTAGAATTTTGTCATGTGTCTGGCAGTACTTCCTGTCTTTGCCCTTTACCTGTTGTCCTTGTCTCTTGCTTTCTCTCTGATCTCCAGCTTGTGCTAACACTTTCCCTGTCTTCTGCTTTGCTCACTCTTCCTTCTTCCAGTACAAGTCTGCTGAGGGCCTAATGAGCTGTTTCTTTTGATCAGGATCTTCTGATTCCCTAATCTCCACCTGATCCCTGCTTTTCTCACAATTCCTCTTCCTGAAGTCTCTGTTTAATCTGGCAATTTTATTAAACTTTTGTTTAGTTCCACTTTATACTTGTTAGTTTGTTTTTTTGTTTACTGTGCATGTTTTCTGGTCAGTGAGTACGTCTGCCACCTTTGTCTACATAGTGAGTTCCAGGACAGTGGGATTATGTGGAGACCCTGCTTCAGAAAGGGAAAGAGAGACAGAGACAGAGTCAGAGAGACAGATACACAGAGACAGAGAAATAGAGACATAGAGACTCTGAGATATATATAATCAGTACTGATGGAGCAAATAGGGAAATTTTTATTTGACTCTACAGAAAAACTATTCTACTACCCATTTGAGTGGATGTTTAACTTCTCATGAACATGTGCAGCATACAATATTAAAGCAGGAAAATGGTTAATAAAAAGGGAAATGTCTTCCATAATCCCAGCATACAGCATGCCATTCATGCATTCTATATCCCTTTCTGTCATATCTATTTTACAAAAGAAGGTTCTAAATTACTGCAAGTTTTCATACTTCTATTTTTATTAATTAACCTTAGTAATTCTACTTATCCTTTGAACATGAAAATGTATAGTATGTTTTGAATTTTATTTTGAAAATTGTGTGGCGTTGAGCTGCAAAAGGTACCCTGATTCCTGATCCAGACAGGTTGAATCCCTGGAAACCCTAATAGGTACGGCAGGTGCATTCCCAGCTTCCCAGATCAAGGCCTCACTAGCTGCAGCTCCCCACAAACCCTTGTGGTGAGGTTTGAGACAGACCAATCATGTAGAGCAATGCCCCAAGCCCGTCTTCCACAGGTGAGTACATGACTACAGGTCACATAGGCTCAAGACAGAGAAGATGCAGAAGCAGGACCACACTACCAAATGTGTAGATGAGGTCTGCCCACGTTCTAAGGCCAAACCAATAGAAGTACCTGCTGTCAGACACTGTACCATCCAAAAACTCTATTTAAGTACCGTGTTCAAAGTTAAAGGTGTGCAGGAATTATTCCATCGTCTGAGAACTTCTGTCATAAGAGCTGTAACACCACTGCTTGGGGGAAGAGATCTGCTCTCCTGAAATTGCCTCCAGAATGGCACCCCTTGCCAGTTACTCAGTCCCCTACTGGCTCAGTCCAGCCACAGCAACTGAAGCAGGAGCAGCAGAGAGTAGAATGACTGGCAGCTGAGGCAGCAGCAGAAGCAGTCCCTCTCCCTGCCTGAGTTCTCTCTCTACCTCACCCTAACCCAAGCACTTAGCCGGGTGAGAGATCACCGGGAAGAGCGCCCAGGCTCCAGAGCCCTACAGAAAATGACTAAAGTCACAGACCTATACTGATGAGCACCAGGGGGCTGGGAGAAGAGGATCACAAGTTTGTGGCCAGCCTAGATGATATTATGAATTCTGGGTCAGAGGCTATATTGTGAAATTCTGTCTCAATAAACAACATAAAACAAAAGAAAATTAATTTGAAACATGAAATGTGTTCTCCTCATCTTTTTTCCTTTTCTTTTATTTTTTTAAATAAATCATTCCATTCATACACATCTAAAATTATATCCCACTCACTGGTTAACCCTCCACAAATCCCTGATCCCACATCCACCCTCCCCTGTGCCTCCATGAGGGTGCTCCCCTACCCACCTACCCTCTCCCAGCCCAGCACTCCAGGATCCACCTATGCTGGGCCATCAAACCTCCACAGGACCAAGAGCCTCCCCTCCCATTGCTGTCAGCCAAGGCCATCCTCTGCTACATATGCATCTGTAGTCATGGATGTAGAGAGAATCAACATGGAAGCAGGCAGGAATGATCCTCGCTATGCATCTTTTCATAGATACAGGGTTTTATGACTTTTCTTAAGGGATGGATGTTTACAGGATTTTGTGCTGTTCAGATGGACAATTACATCTTATCAGTTGGATTAGAGGTTATTGTGTGGTCTCTCCTTTCATGTGGTGACTTCATTGAGTTCAAGAGTGTATGGCGGTGGGACACACTGGGCCCACTACAGAATTGGGATGTGTATGCCTGGCATGGTGGCAACCTGTCTTGGGAACTAGAGGGGTAGAGGGATTGCTGTCGGGCTTGGAGAGTAGCCATTGGCAGTGTGATATGGGATGGAGCTTAGCGGGTGAGACACTTTAACTGAGATGAAAATATCCCACAGATGACATTTGGCACTACAGTGCCAGCACTAGTGTGGGATAAAAGAAACCTTTTTTCAAATTTTACCACAAAACATGGTACACTGTATACTCCTTGGTTGGCTGTCTAGTCCATGGGAACACTGGGTGGTCCAGACGGCCTACATTGTTCTTCCTCTTGGTTTGCAAACCCTCTAGAAGGCTCTTCTAGTCCTTTCACAGCTCTGCCACAGAATCCCTCAGCTCAGTCTGATGGTTAGCTCCAAGCATCCACATATGCATTGGTCAGTTGCTGGCCAGACCTCCCAAAGAGCAGCCACACCAGGTTCCTGTCAGCAAATGCATCTTGATCACAGCACCAGTATAGGTTTTGATGTCTACAGACAGGATGGATTCCAAGGTGGGTCAGTCTCCTGATGGCCCCTCTCTCAGACTCTGCTCATTTTTTCCCTTTTCTTCCTTTGGATAGTAATGTTTCTGGGTTAAAACCTTTGAAATGGGTGATGCCCTCATCCCTCCACAGGGGACCTTGCCTATCTGCTGGAGGTGGTCTCTACAAGTTCTATCTCCCACTTTGCTGCATGGATTTTGGCTGATGTCAACCCTTTCCCTGGCATATGGGACCCTCCAGTAGCTACCCCAGTTCCTTATCCCTCACCCTGATACATACTTGTATTTGATTTCTTGACCTTCTGTATCTTTCTCCTATACCTTCTACTACCTGATACTACCCCTTTATTTCCTCCCTCCCCTCTCTCTGTCCCAGGTCCCCCTCTACCTCCACCTCCAGTGACAAAACTGTTCCCCTATAAAGGTGGGACTGAAACATCCACACCCTGGTCTTCCTTTCTCCTAAGCGCCATATGGTCTATGGATTGAATCATGGGCACTGTGAGCTTTTGGACTACTATCCACTTATCAGTGAGTACATCCCATGTGTGTTCTTTTGTGACTGATTTAACTCACTCAAGATGATATTTTCTAGGTCCAAACATTGGCCTGTGAATTTCATGAAGTCATTATTTTTTAATAGCTGAGTAGTACTCCACTGTGTAAATGAACCACATTTTCTGTATCCATTCTTACGTTGAGTGACATCTGGGTTGTTTCCAGCATCTGGATATAATAAATATGACTGCTATGAACCTAGTTGAGCATGTGTCCTTGTTATATGTTGGAACATTTTTTGGATTATGCTCAGTAATGGTATAGCTGGGTCATCATGTAGAACTATTTTCAAATTGCTCAGAAACAGCCAGATTGATTTCCAAAGTCATTGTACCAACTTGAAGTCCTACACACAATGAAGGAGTGTTCCTCTTTCTCTATATCCTCACCAGCATCTGCTATCACCTTGCATTTTTGATCTTAGCCATTCTGACTGGTGTTAAGGTGGAATATCAGGGTTGTTTTGATTTGCATTTCCCTAATGACTAAGAATGTTGGATATTTTTTAGGTGCTTCTCAGCCATTCAATATTCCTCTGTTGAGAATTCTGTTTCACTCTGGACTTTACTTTTTAATAGGGTTATTTGATTCTCTGGAGTCTAACTTTTAAATTCTTTGTATATTTTGGTTGTTAGATGACTATCAGATGTAGGGTTGTTTAAAAGCTTTTGCCAATATGTGGATTGCCTTTTGTTCTATTGATAGTACCTTTGCCTTTGCTCATAGAAGCTTTTTCAATTTTATGATGTCCCATTTGTCGATTGTTGATCTTAAAGCATAAGACATTTGGTATTCTGTTCAGGAAGTTTTCCCCTGTACACAAGTATACACAGCTCTTCCTGAATTTTCCTTCTATTATAATCAGTGTATTTGATTTTATGTGGAGATCCTTGAAACTCTTGGACTTGAGCTTTGTACAAGAAAATAATAATGGATCAATTTGCATTCTTCTACATGCAGACCACCAGTTGAACCAGCACCATTTGTTCAAAATGCTGTCTTTTTTCCACTGGATGATTTTAGCTTCTTTGTCAAAGATCAAGTGACCATAGATGTGTGGGTTCATTTATGGGTCTTCAATTCTATAACATTGATCTACCTGCCTAACTCTGTACCAATACCATGCAGTTTTTATAACTATTTCTTTGTAGTATACTTTGTGTTCAGAGATACTGAATCTCCCAGAAATTCTTGTGTTGTTGAGAATAGTTTTCACTATCCTGGGTTTCTTGTTATTCCAAATGAATTTGAAAATTTTTCTTAGTAAGTCTAGAAGAATTGAGTTGGAATTTTAATGGGCATTGCAGTGAATCTGTAGATTGTTTTCAGTATGCTAGCAATTTTTACTATATTAATTCTTCTGAGCCATGAGCATGGGAGATCTGAGGTCTTCAATTTCTTTCTTCAGGGATTTGAAGTTCTTCTAACACAGATCTTTCACTTGCTTGGTTAGAGTCACACCAATATATTTTATGTTATTTGTGACTATTGTGAATGATGTTGTTTCCCTAATTTCATTCTCTGCCCATTTATCCTTTGCTGATAAAAGGGTTACTGATTTCTTTGAGTGAATTTTATATCCATCCACTTTGCTGACGTTGTTTACCAGCTCTAGGAGCTCTTTGGTAGAATTTTTGGGGTGGCTTATCATATCATCTGCAAATACTGATATCTTGACTTTCTCCTTTCTAATTTGCAACCCTTTGGTCTCCTTTTTGTTCTATAATTGCTCTGGCAAGATATTTGAGTACTATATTGCATTGGTAGGGAGAGAGTGGACAGCATTTTCTAGTCACTGATTTTAATGAAGTTGCTTTGAGCTCTCTTCATTTAGCATGATGTTCGCTATTGCTGTACATTGCTCCTGTTATATTTAGGTGTGCACCTTGAGTTCCTGCTCACTCCAATACTTTTAACGTGAATAGATGTTGTATTTTGTCAACAGATTTTTAACTATCTGATGAGATGATCATGTATTTCTTTCTTTTCAGTTTGTTTATATACTGGATTACCTTGATGGATTTCAATAGATTGAACCATCCCTACATTTGTGGGATGAAGCCTACTTGATCACTGTGAATAATCAAGTTGATGTGTTCTTGAATTCATTTCTTGAGAATTTAATTCAGTTTTTTATCAATATCCATAAGGGAAATTTGTGTGAAGTCTTTTTCCTTGTTGGTACTTTTTGTGGTTTAGGTATCAGTGTAACTGTGGCTTCATAGAACGAATTGGGTAGTGTTCCGCTCTTTCTATTTTGTGAAAAAGCTTGAAGGTTGTTGGTATTAGGTCTTTTTTGAAGGTCTGATAGAATTCTGCACTAAAGTGACCTGGTCCTGGGATTTATTTTGGTTGGGAGACTCTTAATGACTGCTCCTCTTTCCTTAGTGGTTATTGGACAGTTCAGATGGTTTGTCTGATCCTAATTTAACTTTGGAACCTGATAACTATCTAGAAAATTATCCATTTCATCTAAATTTTCAAGCTTTGTTGAATTTAGACTTGTCGTAGGATCTGATTATTTTTGGAACTTCCTCATTTTCTGTTGTTATATCTTCCTTTTTATTTCTGATTTTGTTTATTTGGATTCTGTCTCTGTGACCTCTAGTCTGGCTAAGAGTTTGTCTATCTTGTAGATTTTCTCAAAGAACCACCCCCTCATTTTGTTGATTCCTTGTATAGTTCTCTGCTTCTACTTGCTTGTTTTCAGCCTTGAGTTTGATTATTTCCTGCATTCTAATCCTCTTTTGTGTATTTGCATCTTTTTATTCTAGACCTTTTAAATGCGTTATTAAGTTGCTAGTCTATGATCTTTCCAAGTTTTTTATGGAGACACTCAGAGCTATTAGTTTTCCTCTTAGCACTGTTTTCATTGTGTCCTATAAGTTTGGGTATGTTGTACTTTCATTTTCATTAAATTCTAAAGTCTTTAATTTCTTTCTTCATCATTTTATTTTATTTTTCTTATTATAAGAAAAATATTCATAGGAGGGTATACAGAGTCAAATTTGGAGCAGAGACTGCAGGAATGGCCATTCAGAGCGTGTACCACATGTGGCCCAAATATATACAGCCACCATGACTAGATAAGATTGATGAAGCAAAGAAGGCCATGCTGACTAGAACTGGCCATGTGTCCTGAGAGACACAGCCAGATCATATCAAATATAGAGGCAAATGCTAGCAGCAAACCATTGAAATGAGAACAGGGACCCCTGTTGGAGGAATTAGAGAAAGGACTGAAAGAACTGAAGGGGCTTGCAACCCTGCAAGAACAACAATGCCAACCAACCAGAACTCCCAGGGACTAAACCACTACCCAAAGACTATACATGGGCTGATCTATGGCTCCAACTGCATATGTAGCAGAGGAAGGCCTCATTGGGCACCAATGGAATGGTTCTGCCAAGGTTGGACCTCCACAGTGTAGGGGAATGTCTCAGGGGGGTGAGAAAGGGGGTTGATGGAAAGGGAAACACTCTTATGGAAGAAGGGGAGGGGATGGTATAGGGGGCTTATGTCCAGGAAACTGAGAGAGAGAGAATAACATTTGAAATGTAAATTTTAAAAATTCAATAAAAATATTAAAAGTAAAAATGGGGTACAGAGAATAACAAAGAATTCCCTGCTAAGGAATATCAAATGGCTGAGAAGCATCTAAAGAAATTTTCAACATCCTTGGTCATCAGGGAAATGTAAATCAAAACAACCCTGAGATTCCACCTCACACTAGTCAGATTGACTAAGATTAAATCTCATGTGACAGCACATGCTGTTAAGGATGTGAAGAACACTCTTTCATTGCTGGTGGGATTTCAACCTGGGACAACCACTCTGGAAATCATTCTTGTGGTTCCTCATTAAATTGGACTCAGCTATACCACTCCTGGCCATATACCCAAAGGATGCTCCAACATATAACAAGGGCACATGCTCCACTATGTTCATAGCAGCCTTATTTATAATAGCTTGAAGCTGGAATTAACCCTGTTGCCCTTCAACTGGGAATGGGAACTCCGAAAGGGTGGTACATTTACACAATGAAGCCATTAAAAATAATGACTTTATGAAATTCTTAGGTACATAGATCAAACTAGGAAATATTATTCTGAGTTAGGTGACCCAGTCATAAAGAACACACATGATATGCATATGTGGATTTTAGCCCAAAAGCTGGGAATACTCAAGTAGCAATTTAAAGACCATATGAAGTTTCAGTATAAAGAAGACCAAAATGTAGATGCTTCAGTCCTTCTTAAAAGGGGAAACAAAAGACTCACGGGAGAAAATACAAGGACAAATGGTGGAGCAGGGCCTGAAGGAAAGATCATCCAGAGACTGCCCCACCTGGGGATCCATCTCATATGTAACCACCAAACCCAGACACTGTTGTGCATGTCAAGAAGTGCATAATGACAGGAACCTGATATAGCTGTCTTCTGAGAGGCTCTGCCAGAGACTTACTGATACAGATGAGGATGCTTGCAGCTTACCATCAGACTGAGCACAAGGACCCCAATGGAGGAGTTAGAGAAAAGACTGAAGGAGCTGAAGGGGTTTGAACATGGGAAGAACAAAAATACCAACCAACAAGAACCACCAGATCTCCCAGAGACTAAACCACCAACCAATCAGTACATGTGGTGGGACACATGAACCATGGCTCCAGCAGCATATGTAACAGATGATAGCATTTTCTGGCATCAATAGGAAGAGAAGGGGGAAGAGAGCGGACCACCCAGGAATGCAGACATCCTGAGGCTGCAGGACAGACTGCCACCTCTGCACACCTCGGGCCACATACCTGGCCCAAGGGGAAACTGCACAGTGCCTCAAGACACAGGGATATAGTAACAGACAGCCGCCGGTACCGAGGTTCTGATCTGTGCCCAGGACCGAACTGAACCGGCCAAACAGCTCCCTTCACCCAAATCCCGTGAGTCTCTCAGAGAGAGCTGGACCTTCAGAAGTGTAGGTACTCCTGAGAAGTCAGGGAAGAATACACTCTGCCAACAGTCCAGACCCAAGAGGAGATCGAATACTGCCAACTGTGCCCTCGGGGTGCAAGGACCTACACGAACAATCAGGGGCAGGACCCTTTGATTCCTGCCTGCACCTAGAGCTGGAAGACAGTCTCCAGGAGCACCAACACACCTGAAATCAGAGCACGTTTTCTCAGGAAAGGCTGAAAGAAAACAGGAAAACTCTACGGGAGTGCTAACACAGAGGCCTACAGCAGGGTCAAGTCACTCTCAGAAACAGCAAGACAAGTAAACACCAGAAACAACCTAATGGTTGGAAGCAAGCACAGGAACCTAAGCAACAGAAACCAAGACTACTTGGCACCATCAGAGCCCAGTTATCCAACCAAAGAAAATACTGGATATCCAAACACACCAGAAAAGCAAAATTTAGAATTTAAAATCACATCTGATGATGGTGATAGAGGACTATAAGAATGACATAAATAACACCCTTAGACAAATGCAGGAAAACACAAAAAACAAGCAGAAGCCCTTAGAGAGGAAATACAAAAATCCCTGAAAAATTACAGGAAAACACAATCAAACAGGTGAAGGAATTGAAAATGGAAATAAAAACAATAAAGAAAGCATAAAAGGAGTCAACCCTGGAAATAAAAAAACTAAGGAAGAGATAAGGAGCCATAGATACAAGGATCACTAACAGAATATAAGAGATAGAAGAGAGAATTTCGAAGCAGAAGACACCATAGAAAACATTGACACAACTGTCAAAGATAATGTAAAACGCAAAAAGCTCCTAGTCCAAAACATACAGGAAATCCAGGGCACAATAAGAAGATCAAATCTAAGGATAATAGGTATAGAAGAAAGTGAAGACTCCCAACATAAAGGGCCAGTAAATATATTCAACAAAATTATAGAAGAAAACTTCCCTAACCTAAAAAAAGTGATGCCCATAAATATACAAGAGGCCTACAGAACTCCAAATAGACTGAACCAGAAGAGAAATTCCTCCGGTCACATAATAGCTAAAACACCAAATGCACAAAACAAAGAAAAAAATATTAAAAGCAGTAACATAAAAAGGCAGACCTATAAGAATCACACCAGACTTCTAACCAGAGACTATGAAAGCCAGAAGATCCTGGACAGATGTCATACAGACCCTGAGAGAACACAAATGCCAGCCCAGGTTACTGTATCCAGCAAAACTCTCAATTAACGTAGATGGATAAACCAAGATATTCCATGACAAAACCAAATTTACACAATATCTTTCTACAAATCCATCCCTACAAAGGAAAATTGATGGAAAACGTCAACACAAGGAGAGAAACTGCACCGTACAGAAAGCAAGAATATAATTTCCTTCCAACAGAGAGACAAACAAACATAATTCCACCTCTAACAATGAAAATAACAGGAAGCGACAACCACTATTCCTTAATATCTCTCAATAACAATGGACTCAATTACCCAATAAAAAGACATAGACTAACAGACTGGATACGTAAAGAGGAGCCAGCATGTTGCTGCATGCAGGAAACACACCTCAGAGACAAAGACAGACACTACCTCAGGATAAATGGTGGGAAAACAACTTTCCAAGGAAGCGGCCAGAAGAAAAAGGCTGGAGTTGCCATTCTAATATCAAATAAAATTGACTTTCAACCAAAAGTCATTAAAAAACATAAAGAAGGACACTTCATATTCATCAAAGGAAAAATCAAAAAGGATGAACTATCAATCCTAAATATCTATGCTCCAAATGCAAGGGCAACTACATTCATAAAAGAAACCTTATTAAAGCTCAAAGCACACATTGCAACTCACATGATAATAGTAGGAGTTTTCAACACACAACTCTCAACAATGGACAGATCATGGAAACAAAAATTAAACAAAGACATAGAGAAACTAAGAGAAGTTATGAACCAAATGAATTGAACAGATATTTATAGAACATTCCATCCCAAAATAAAAGTATATACTTCTGGTTGCTGTCCTCACGGAGAGCTGAAACCCAACGCTGAGGAGCGACTTCAGGCCTGAAACCAGAGGTAAGATCAACTTTTCTCCTCCAAGTGACCTGCCTGTTGGACTTGGGACACACAAAGGCAAAATTCCTCTGGGACCAGACACTTCTGGTTTCTGGAGCCTGAACCTCACTGATCCTGGCCCACAGCTCCCTGCTCCCAAACCCCGTGAGAAAGAGAGCTCATCGCCCAGACAGGTGGGCACTCCTGAGACTGCAGGGCAGGAGAGACTGCCAGTACTGCCCACCCTTGCCCACATCCCTGGCCCAAGAGAAAACTGTATAGGGCCTCTGGTAAGAGGAAGATAGGGGAACTCAAGCTGCAGATCCCCTGTGGTCCAGACCTTGCCAGGATGTGAAGGGATCTGCTCAAACAGCTCCCTGCACCCAAATCCCGTGAGAGGGAGAGCTAGACCTTCAGAGGGGCAGACACGCCTGGGAGGCCAGAGGAGACTACTCTATGCCCACATTTCTGACTATAGAGGAAAACGCATAGTGCCATCTGGGCCCCCTGTGCACAGGGACCCAAGAAAAGGTGGGGCAGGCCCTTCTGGTTGTTGCCCTCATGGAGAGCTGAAATGCAGCCCCCAAGGAGTGACTTCAGGCCCGAGACCAGAGGTAAGACCAACTTTCTGGTCCAAGTGACCTGCCTGGTGGACTCAGGACACACGCCCACAGGAATAGCTGAAGACCAGTAGACAGGAAAAACAACAGCCTGAGAGCAGAACACTCTGTTCCCATAACTGGCTGAAAGAAAACAGGAAAACAGGTCTACAGCACTCCTGACACACAGGCCTATAGGACGGTCTCGCCACTGTCAGAAATAGCAGAACAAGGTAACACCAGAGACAACCTGATAAGAAAGAGGCAAGCACAGGAACCCAAGCAACAGAAACCAAGACTACATGGCATCATCGGAGCCCAATTCTCCCACCAAAGCAAACACTGAATATCCAAACACACCAGAAAAGCAAGATCTAGATTTTAAATCACTTTTGATCATGATGATGGAGGACTTCAAGAAAGACATAAGGAACTCCCTCAGAGAGATGCAGGAACACATAAATAAACAAGTAGAAGCCTATAGAGAAGAATCACAAAAATCCCTGAAAGAATTCCAGGAAAACACAATCAAACAGGTGAATGAATTAAAAATGGAAATAGAAGCAATAAAGAAAGCACAAAGGAAGAGAAACCTGGATATAGAAAAATCAAAGGAAGAGACAAGGAGCTGAAGACACAAGCATCACCAACAGAAGACGAGAGATAGAAGAGAGAATCTCAGGAGCAGAAGATTCCATAGAAATCATCGATACAACTCTCAAAGATAATGTAAAATGGGAAAAGGTACTGGCCTAAAACATACAGGAAATCCAGGACTCAGTGAGAAGATCAAACCTAAGGATAATAGGTATAGAAGAGAGTGAAGACTCCCAGGTCATAGGACCAGTAAATATCTTCAACAAAATCATAGAATAAAACTTCCCTAACCTAAAGAAAGAGATGCCCATAAACATACAAGAAGCCTACAGAACTGCAAATAGATTGGACCAGAAAGGAAACTCCTCCCTTCACATAATAGTCAAAACATCAAATGCACAAAACAAAGAAAGAATATTAAAAGCAGTAAGGGAAAAAGATCAAGTAACATAAAAAGGCAGACCTATAAGAATTATACCAGACTTCTCACCAGAAACTATGAAAGCCAGAAGATCCTGGACAGATGTCATACAGACCCTGAGAGAACACAAATGCCAGCCCAGGCTACTGTATCCAGCAAAACTCTCAATTAACGTAGATGGATAAACCAAGATATTCCATGACAAAACCAAATTTATACAATATCTTTCTCCAACTCCAGACTTACAAAGGATAATAAATGGTAAAGCCCAACACAAAGAGGCTAAAAAAAAAGCAAGAAAGTAATCGCTTTGGAACAAAACAAAGAGAAGACAAGCACACAAACATAATGTCATATGACAGATAACAGGAAGCAACAATCACTATTCCTTAATATCTCTCAACATCAATGGACTCAATTCCCAATAAAAAGACACAGATTAACAAACTGGATACGAAATGAGGACCCTGCATTCTGCTGCCTACAGGAAACACACCTCAGAGACAAAGACAGACATTACTTCAGAGCGAAAGGCTGGAAAACAACTTTCCAAGCAAATGGTCTGAAGAAGCAAGCTGGAGTAGCTATTCTAATATCAAATAAAATCGATTTTCAACCAAAAGTCATCAAAAAAGATAAGGAAGGATATTTCATATTCATCAAAGAAAAAATCCACCAAGATGAACTCTCAATCCTAAAGATCTATGCTTCAAATACAAGGACACCTACATATATAAAAGAAACCTTACTAAAGCTCAAAGCACACATTGTACCTCACACAATAATAGTAGAAGATTTCAACACCCCACTCTCATCAATGGACAGATCATGGAAACAGAAATTAAACAGAGACATAGACAGACTAACAGAAGTCATGAACCAAATGGACTTAACAGATATTTATAGAACATTCTATCCTAAAACAAAGGGATATACCTTCTCAGCACATCATGGAACCTTCTCCAAGATTGCCCATATAATCGGTCACAGAACAGGCCTCAACAGATACAGGAAGATAGAAATAATCCCATGCATCCTATCAGATCACCACGCATTAAGACTGGTCTTCAATAACAACAATAATGAAAGAAAGCCCATGTATATGCGGAAGTTAAACAATGCTCTACTCAATGACAACTTGGTCAAGGAAGAAATAAAGAAAGGAATTAAAGACTTCTTAGAATTTAATGAAAATGAAGATACAACATTCCCAAACTTATGGGACACAATGAAAGCAGTACTAAAAGGAAAACTCATAGCTCTGCGTGCCTACAAAAAGAAACAGGAGAAAGCATATGTCAGCAGCTTGACAGCACACCTAAAAGCTCTAGAACAAAAAGAAATAAATAAACCCAAAAGGAGTAAATGGCAGGAAATAATCAAACTCAGAACTGAAATCATCCAAGTAGAAATGAAAAGGACCATACAAAGAATCAACAAAACCAGGAGCTGGTTCTTTGGGAAAATCAACAAGATAGATAAACCCTTAGCCAGACTGAGCAGAGGTCACAGAGAGTATATCCAAATTAACAAAATCAGAAATGAAAAGGGAGACATAACAAGAGAATATGAAGAAACTATAAAACATCATCAGATCCTACTACAAAAGCCTATATTCAACAAAACTGGAAAATCTGGAGGAAATGGACAATTTTCTACACAGATACCAGGTACAAAACTTAAATCAGGAACGAATAAACCATATAAAGAACCCTATAATGCCTAAAGAAATAGAAGCAGTTGTTAAAAGTCTCCGAACCAAAAAGAGCCCAGGTCCAGATGGGTTCAGTGCAGAATTCTATCAGACCTTCATAGATGACCTCATACCAATACTGTGCAAATTATTCCACAAAATTGAAACGGACAGAGTACTTCCAAATTCCTTCTATGAAGCCACAATTACTCTTATACCGAAACCACACAAAGACCCAACGAAGAAAGAGAACTTCAGACCAATTTCCCTTATGAATATTGACACAAAAATACTCAATAAAATCCTTGCAAACTGAATCAAAGAACACATCAAAAGGATCATCCATCATGATCAAGTAGGCTTCATCCCAGGGATGCAGGGATGGTTTAATATATGAAAATCCATCAGTGTAATCCACTATATAAACAAACTCAAAGATGAAAACCACATGATCATATCATTAGATGCTGAGAAAGCATTTGACAAAATTCAATACCCCTTCATGATAAAAGTTGTGGAAAGGACAGGAATTCAAGGTCCATATCTAAACATAGTAATAGCAATATACAGCAAACCAGTAGCTAACATTAAACTAAATGGAGAGAAACTTGAAGCAATCCCACTAAAATCAGGGACTAGACATGGCTTCCCACTACTTATTCAATATAGTACTCAAATTCCCACTACTTCTCTCACTACTTATTCAATATAGTACTCAAAGTCCTAGCCAGAGCAATCAGACAACAAAAAGGAGGAAAAGGGATACAAATTGGAAGGGAAGAAATCAAAATATCACTATTTGCAGATGATATGATAGTATGCTTAAGTGACCCCAAAAGTTCCACCAGAAAACTACTAAGCCGGATAAACAACTTCAGCAAAGTGTCTGGATATAAAATTAACTCAAACAAATCAATAGCCTTCCTCTACTCAAAGGATAAACAGGCTGAGAAAGAAATTAAGGAAATGACACCCTTCACAATAGTCCCAAATAATATAAAATATCTTGATATGACTTTAACCAAGCAAGTGAAAGATCTGTATGACAAGAACTTCAAGTCTCTGAAGAAAGAAATTGAGGAAGATCTCAGAAGATGGAAAGATGTTCCATGCTCATGGATTGGCAGGACTAATATAGTAAAGATGGCCATTTTGCCAAAAGCAATCTACAGATTCAATGCAATCCCCATCAAAATTCCTACTCAATTCTTTATAAAGATAGAAAGAGCAATTTGCAAATTAATTTGGAATAACAAAAAACCCAGGAGAGCAAAAACTTATACTACGATAAATAAAAGAACTGAAAAATCACTATCCCTGACCTCAAGCAGTATCACAGAGCTATAGTCATCAAAACTGTATGGTATTGGTAAAAAGACAGGCAGATAGATCAGTGAAACAGAATTGAAGACCCAAAAATGAACCCACACACCTATGATCACTTGATCTTTGACAAAGGAGCTAAAACCACCCAATGAAACAAAGATAGCATTTTCAACAAATGGTGCTTGTTCGACTGGGGGTCAGCATGTAGAAAAATGCAAATTGATTCATTCTTATCACCATGTACAAAACTTAAGTCCAAGTGGATCAAGGACCTCCACATCAAACCAGATACACTCAAACTAATAGAAGAAAAAGTGGGGAAGAATCTCGAACACATGGGCACTGGGAAAATTTTCCTGAACAAAACACCCATGACTCATGCTGTAAGATCAAGAATTGACAAATAGGACCTCATAAAACTGCAAAACTTCTGTAAGGCAAAGGACACTGTGGTTAGGACAAAATGGCAACCAACAGATTGGGAAAGTATCTTTACCAATCCTACAACAGACGGAGGGCTTATATCCAAAATATACAAAGAACTCAAGAAGTTAGACCGCAGGGAGCCAAATAACCCTATTAAAAAATGGGGTTCAGAGCTAAGCTAAGAATTCACAGCTGAGGAATGCCGAATGGCTGAGAAACACCTAAAGAAATGTTCGACATCCTTAGTCATCAGGGAAATGCAAATCAAAACAACCCTGAGATTCCACCTCACACCAGTCAAAATGGCTAAGATAAAAAACTCAGGTGACAGCAGATGCTGGCGAGGATGTGGAGAAAGAGGAACACTCCTCCATTGTTGGTGGGATTGCAGACTGGTACAACCACTCTGGAAATCAGTCTGGAGGTTCCTCAGAAAATTGGACATTACACTAACTGAGGACCCAGGTATACCTCTCTTGGGCCTTTTCCCAAAAGATGCTCCAACATACAACAAAGACACATGCTCCACTATGTTCATAGCAACCTTATTTATAATAGCCAGAAGTTGGAAAGAACCCAAATGCCCTTCAACAGAAGAATGGATTCAAAAAATGTGGTACATCTACACAATGGAGTACTACTCAGCTATCAAAAACAATGACTTCATGAAATTCATAGGAAAATGGAATGAACTAGAAAATATTTTCCTGAGTAAGGTTACTCAATCACAGAAAGGCACACTTGGTATGCACTCATTGAAAATTTTTGGATATTAGCCAAAAAGCTCAAATTACCCCCAAGATGCAATCCACAGACCACAGGAAGCTCAAGAAGGATGACCAAAATGCAGATGCTCCAACTCCTTCTTAAAAGGAGGAAAAAATATCCATAGGAGGGGATATGGAAGCAAAGTTTAGAGCAGTGACTCAAGGAATGGCCATTCAGAGCCTGACACACATGTGACATATATATATATCCACCAAAACTAGATAAGATTGATGAAGCTAGAAAATACATGCTGAAAGGAATGGGATATAGATCTCTCCTGAGAGACACATCCAGAGCATGTCCAATACAGAGATTAATGCTAGCAGCAAACCACAAAACTGATAATAGTACCCCTTTGGGGGAATTAGAGGAATATTGAAAGAGTTGAAGGAGCTTGCAACCCCATAAATACAACAATGCCAACCAACCAGAGCTCCCAGGGACTAAACCACCACCGAAAAACTATACATGGAGTGACCCAGGGCTCCAACTGCACATGTAGCAGAGAATAGCCTTGTTGGGGCACCAGGGGAAGGGGAAGCACTTGGTCCTGCCAAGGTTGGACCCCCAGTGCAGGGGAATATGGGGGATGTATAGGAGGAATAACTGCATGGAGGAGGGTGAGGGGAGGGAATGAAGGCTTATGGACAGGAAACCAGGAAGGGGAATAACGTTTGAAATGTAAGTAAAGAAATATATCTAATAAAATTTTTTTAAAAATAGGAAGAGAAGCTCCTGGTCCTCGGAAGGCTCATTTCCCCAGTGTAGGGGAATACCTGGGTGTCGAGGTAGGAGTGGGTGGGTAGGAGGGGGTAGATGAAAATGGGAACATCTTCATGGAAGAAGGGAGTAAGGGGAAAGAAGGATGGGAGAAGGGAAAAGGGAGATAACATTTGAAATGGAAATATATAAAATATCCAATAAAAGAAAAAGAAAATCATCTTCCTTGAATTGTTGCTTTGCTGGCCTTGGGGTCAAGAAGAGGTAACACAGACCCTTTTGTGAGTGTTTGGCTTGCATGCATGTATGTGCATCACATGCATGCCTCTTGCCCATGGAGATCAGAAAAGGATGTCAGATCTCTTGGATATTACTGTTACTGATGGTTGTCAGTTACTATGTAGGTACTGGGAATAAATACATGGTCGTTTGAAAAGACAATCACTGCTCTTACCTCTGGTCCACTCCTCTAGATCAGATGCTTAAGTGCACTTTATTTCTATCAATATAGTAAGTTATTGCAGTGTAAACTACTAGAGTTTATCAGCTCCTGTGGTCAACAAAGTGGAAGAGAGTCTTACTAACTTGTGAGCCATGCCAGGCTGATGACAGGGTGACTGAAAGTTATTTTATGTGAGGATCCTCATCAGAGTATTCACAGTGTCAGAGGGATAGACTGCATAAAATAACCCAGCCAACGATAAACAAGAACAAACACAGCCAGGGGAACCAGAACCTCGATATGCAATGATATATTCCCAAAATATCCAGTTTTTGACAACAAATGAAAGATTGCAAGAAACAGCCTTTACATGCATATATATGTATGACCTTTACAGCAGAAGAACAAGCAGGAAAGATCAGAACCTATCTTTACCAAAAATATCTCCAAGGAGCCATTGCATACATGTTGGCAGATGGAAAGGTGAACAATATCGAAGAAGTAAACAAAAATATGAAAACAATGTTAAATCAAATAGGGAATGAATAGCCAAAAAATTACAGGTAAATGTTAAATGGAAATTTTGAATTGGAAAGTAAACAATAGATATAAACTGTTCACTGAATGGGCTCTACAAATATGAACAGATCAATAAGTAATGGGAAAATTTTCAAATGGTCATATAGAGATTTTGGATGTTGAAGGAAAGTAAATAGAATCAGGATAGTTCATGTGTAGACAATGGTATCACAAATATATAAAGTAAGGATTTTTAGGGGACAGAAAGGAAATACTGACTGAAAAGTCATTTTACAAAATGACCAATGAATATAGGAAGCTCAATTGATTATAATTAGATTTATATTTCCATCACAAATACAGTCAAGAGTAATATTAAATCTGCTGAAAGTAAAAGATGATGAGATACAGCAGAGGAATAGATACGGAAAGGGTGGTGCATTTACACAATGGAGTACTACTCAGCTACTAAAAACAATGTTTTCATGATTCATAGGTAAATGGATAGAACTAGAAAATATCATCCGGAGTGAGGTAATCCAGTCACATAAAAAAAACACACTTACAGGGGTTGGGGATTTAGCTCAGTGGCAGAGTGCTTACCTAGGAAGCGCAAGCCCCGGGGTTCGGTCCCCAGCCCCGAAAAAAAAAACCAAAAAAAAAAACACACACACACACACACACACACACACACACACACACACACACAGAGAGAGAGAGAGAGAGAGAGAGAGAGAGAGAGAGAGAGAAAGTATGCACTTACTGATAAGTGGATATTAGCCCAAAATCTCGAATTACACAGGATTCAATCCACAGACCACTTGAAGCTCAAGAAGGATGACCAAAGTGCAGATGCTTCAGTCCTTAAAAGGGGGAACAAAAACATTCACAGGAGAAGATATGGACACGAAGTTTGGAACAGAGACTGAATGAATGGCCATTCAAAGCCTGCCCCACTTGGGAATCCAGCCCATATACACACAGCCCCAAAACTCAGAAAATATTGTTGATGCCAAGACTTGCATGCTGACTGGAGCCTGATATACCTGTCTCCTGAAAGGCTCTACCAAAGCATAACAAATGACAAATACAGAGGTGAATGCTTGCTGCCAACAACTGAACTGAGAATAGGGTCCCCATGGAGGAGTTAGAGAAAGGGTTGAAGGAGCTGAAGGGGCTTGCACCCCATAAGAAAAACAACACCAACCAACTAGAACTCTCAGGGATTAAACCACCATCCAAGGAGTACACATGGACAGATCCATGGCCCCATCTGCATATGTAGTAGAGGGTGGCCTTGTTGGGCACCAATGGGAAGAGAAGGTCTTGGTCCTGCCAAGGCTGGACACCACAGTGAAGGGGAATGTAAGGGCAGTGAGGCGGGAAGGGGTTGTGGTTGGGGAGGCAAAACACCCTCACAGAGTGGCAACACACCTTAGAGCAGAGGTAAGACCAACTCTTGTGCTTTGAGCTACCCTCCTGGTGGCCTCAGGACACACAAAGGGAGGAGCAGTCTGGGACAGTACACTTCTGAATTTTGCCTACACCCACACCTGAACTGGTCCCACAGCTCTCTGTATCCAAATCCCATGGGAGAGAGAGCTGGGCTCTCAGAAATGAGAACAATTCCTAAGAGCTCAGGGGAAACCACCACTTCTGCTCACATTCCTGGCCCAAGAGGAACCTGCCTAGTGCCCTCTTGATACAGGAACCTAGGAACAGTCAGGGACAGAACACTTCCGGTGTCTGCCTAAGCCCAGAGCTGAAAACCAGTCTCCAGGAACGGTGACACTTGAGAGTAGAGGTAGGACCAAATCTTCTGCTCCAAGTGACGTGCCTGGATGTTTCAGGACACACAAACCCAGGAGCAGCTCTCTGTTCCCAGATCTGGCTGAAAGAAAATAGGTCTACAGGAATGCTGACACACAGGCTTATAGGAGGGTCAAGCCACTCTCAGAGACAGCAAGAAAAGCTAACACCAGAGACAACCTGATGGTGAGAGGCAAGCTCAGGAGCATAAGCAACAGAAACCAAGATTACTTGGCATCATCAGAGTCCAGTTTTCCCACCAAAGCAAATACTGGATTTCCAAACACACAAGAAAAGCAAGATTTTTGATTTAAAGTCACATCTCATGAAGATGATAGAGGACTTTAAGAAGGACATAAATAACTCCCTTAAAGAAATACAGGACAACCCAGGTAAACAAGTAGCAGGCCTTTTCTTATGTTCATAGCAGCCTTAGTTTTTTTCCATTTTTATTAAATTAGGTTTTTCTTATTTACATTTCAAATGTTATTCCCTTACCTGATTTCCTGTCCATCAGCCCCCTAACCATTCTATATGGGTGTTTCCCTCCCCATCCAACACCAATTACCGCCCCACACAACAGTCCCCTACACTGGGGGTCCAACATTGGCAGGACCAAGGGATTTCCATTCCACTGGTGTCCCAACAAGTCTATTCATTGCTACATATGCAGTTGGAGCCCAGGGTCAGTCCATGTACAGTCTTTGGGCAGTGGTTTAGTCCCTGGAAGCTCTGATTGATTAGTATTGTTGTTCTTATGGGGTTGCAAATCCCTTCAGCTCTTTCAGTCCTTTCTTTAATTCCTCCAACAGGAGTCTGTTCTCAGTTCAGTGGTTTGCTACTAACATTTGTCTCTTTATTTGACATGTTCTAGCTGTGTCTCTCAGGAGAGAGCTATATCCAGTTCCTGTCAGCATGCACTTCTAAGCTTCATCTATCTTATCTAGTTTGGTGTCTGTACATATCAGGTCCACACATGGGGCAGGCTCTGAATGGCCGTTCCTTCAGTCTCTGTTCTAAACTTTTCCTCCCTATTACCTCCTATGGATATTTTTGTTCCCTTTTTAAAGAAGGAGTGAAGCATCTGCATTTTGGTCATCCTTCTTGAGTTATCCTTCTTGAGTTAAAATATCATGTTAATTATGTATCTTAGATAAAGAGTAACAGTTTGTGAAAAAACTGGTGGTGAATTAAGGATTAAACAATAGTTATCAGGATAGTTGGTTTGACCTGTGGGGGTAGGTCAGATGACTTTTAAACCTAATAGGAAAATTGGAAAATTTTTGGACATAAATCATGAATGCTAGGGAGAAAATGAACATTTAAATAAAGAGACATGGAAATTTTAGGTTGAGAAGTGTGAACACTGTCTTAGGTATTCCTGTTAGGGAGAACAAGCATTTAAGCAAAACCTGAAAACTTTTGGGTTTCAGGTGTGTTTTTCCATTGTCTTGGCCAGCCTAGATATGTTGGGGGGTGCTGCTCTGTGATTGGTCTGTGTCAAACCTCACAACACGAGTTTATGGGGAGCTGCAGCTAGTGAGGCCTTGATCTGGGAAGCTGGGAATGTGCCTGCCGTACCTATTAGGGTTTCGTGGGATTCAACCTGTCCTGACCAGGAATCAGGGTACCTTTCTCAGCCCCACAATTTTCAAAATAAATTTCAAAACATACTGTACGTTTTCATGTTTCAAAAGATAAATAGAAATTACTACGGGATGGACTACATAAATTTAATAAAAATAGAAATATAAAAACTTTCAGTAATTTAGAACCTTCTTTTATAAAATAGATATGACAGAAAGGGATATAGAGTGCATAAATGGGATGCTCTATACTGGGATTATGGAAGACATTTCTCTTTTTATTAACAATTTCCTGATTTAATATTGCATGCCACACATGTTCATGAGAAAATAAACATCCACTCAAATGAGTAGCAGAATTGTTTTTCTGTAGAGTCAAATAAAAATTTCCCTATTTGCACCATCAGTACTGTGATATTGATATATATTGATATCAAGGTCTCATGTCTCTGTTTCTCTGTCTCTATGTCTGTGTCTCTGTCTCTCTGACTCTGTCTCTGTCTCTTTCTCTTTCTCTCTCCCTTTTTGAAACAGGGTCTACACATAGTCCCACTGTCCTGGAACTCACTATGTAGACAAAGCTGGCAGACGTACTCACTGACCAGAAACCATGCACAGTATACAAAAAAACAAACTAACAAGTATAAAGTGGAACTAAACAAAAGTTTAATAAAATAGCCAGATTAAACAGAGACTTCAGGAAGAGGAATTGTGAGAAAAGCAGGGATCAGGTGGAGATTAGGGAATGAGAAGATCTTGATCAAAAGAAACAGCTCATTAGGCCCTCAGCAGACTTGTACTGGAAGAAGGAAGAGTGAGCAAAGCAGAAGACAGGGAAAGTGTTAGCACAAGCTGGAGATCAGAGAGAAAGCAAGAGATAAGGACAACAGGCAAAGGGCAAAGACAGGAAGTACTGCCAGACACATGACAAGATTCTACAGGGAAAGGAAGGAAGGAGTGGGGGAATTGCTTTTACAAATAATGTCTGCAACTTTGAAAACAATAATCCATACATCTGAGAAGTCCTACCAACTTTAAGCATAAAGCGTGTAAGAACTAGAGGTGGTAGATGTCTTCCGGGCAAAGCTGCACACATGGGCTAACAGTGGAGTGACAACACATCTGAGACCTGTGTAAGCAGAGGCTACACACAAGTAGCAGAGGAAGAGGGAATGAAGTCTCACCGCTAGCCCCTAGCTATAGAGCTGTTGGCAAGTCTTAGCCACTAGGAAAGAACAAATGGTTTTCATTAAGAATGTAGCAACTTTAAATCAACCACAGGAAGAGTCTGTTTTCTGTAAGAACGTAGCCTCTTTAACTCAACCACAGTCCAGGGGAAGGCCACACATCAGAGTATATGAAAGCAGAAGTTAAAATTGTGTGAAAGAAAGAAAGGAGGAAAGAAAGAGAGAGGGAGGGGTGGATGGAGGAAGGGTGGTTGGAAGGGAGAGTGAGAGACAGAGTGAAACAGAAAGAAACAAAAATGAAAAGAAAAGATAAAAATAAAAGGAATGAATATTTTCATTACAATTGAAAAAAGAAAAATCTTAGAAATAAAAGTACACAAGATCAGTAAAACCAAGTTATAGGCACTAACTTTAAAAGTTTTACTATGAAATGGAAATTGAAAGCTAATAAACTTTTTACTAAGTGAAACATCCAGGACAACTAGACCTGCATAGCAAGACTCTGTCTCATACAAAATAAAACAAAACAACAGCAGCAACAACAACAGCAGCAAACAACAACAAAAGAGTTGCTACCTAGGAACACCAGCAGACTTGACAGAGACAGGAAAAAGGGAAGAGGGACTGACAGGTCAACCTAGAACTATAGAAAGCACAGCTCATTTTTATTGAATCAACCTATTTCCTGCTAAATGGTAGATGCTATGTAATGCCCAGATGTCATCATATAGCATTGCATATTCTGGGCTCTGTATTTGGGAGAGATAATTGATGCTTTTCTTACAAAACGTAAGTGAGAAGTTTCAGATAATTGACAAAACATGAAGAATTCTTAGACAATAGCTCCCTCTGTGATGTGCAACACTTTCAACATTACTGCGTAGATAGAAATCTCATGGCGAGCACTTTCCTTAAAGCCGCTTTCATGTCGCTGTTCCTCAGGCTATAGATGAAAGGGTTCAGCATTGGGGTCAACACTGCATACATCACTGCAGCTGCCATGTCCTTCCCAGCTAAGTGAGAGGATGATGGGTTGAAATACACAGCGATGACGGTGCCATAGAAGAGGCAGACCACAGCCAGGTGGGAGCCACAGGTGGAGAAGGCTTTCCATCCTCCCCTGGGGGATGAGACTCTGAGGACAGCACAGGTGATGTGGATGTAGGAGATGAGGATGCAGACAAATGGGGTGACCATGACCACAGCTCCCTCTGTAAGAATCATCAGCTCATTGAGATGTGTGTCTGAGCAGGAGAGTTTCAGGAGGGGAGTTTCATCACAGAAGAAGTGGGGGATGATGTTGTCTGCACAGAAGGAGAGTCGAGCCATGAGCAGTATGTGCAACAGACAATTCATGTTGGCTACAACCCATGACCCCACAACAAGCAGGACACAGAGCTGACGGGTCATCTTTGTTGTGTAGTGTAAAGGGTGGCATATGGCCACAAATCGGTCATAGGACATCACAGCCAGCAGGAAATTGTCCATGTTACCGAACACACCGAGAAAATACAGCTGGGTGAGACACCCAGAGAAGGAAATGGCCTGACTCCCAAGTATGTGGTTGGCCAGTGCTTTAGGGACAGTGGTGGAGGAGAAGCAGACATCCACAAAGGACAGGTTGCTGAGGAAGAAGTACATGGGGGTGTGAAGGTGGGAGTCCGTGCTGATGGCCAGAATGATGAGCAGGTTTCCCAGGACAGTGGCCAGGTACATGATGAGGAAGAGCAGGAAGAGGAGCTGCTGCTGCTGGGGCTGCCTGGAGAGTCCCAGGAGGAGGAATTCAGAGACACTGGACTGGTTGGTGCTGCTCATGAGTCTGAGCCCAGCTACAGAACAAAGAAGAGGTCGGAAGGCCATCTTCAGGTTTGGATGCTACAACCAGGTTCACACTAATCCTGCATTAGGGCTTCTGTATCCACTCCTTTGCTCCACACACGCAATTTACAAATCCCAGTTTCAGTTTGTTCCCCAGATTGACCACTTTAGTTTTATTGGATATAACATACAAGCTTTCAAGCGCATCGCTCTTACCTGTATCTGATAACATTTTCTGTATTTTTTTCCACTCCTTAGAAGCTCAAAGGAAAGGAGAAGCAGCCAGCTAGTTTAGTGATCTCAAGCTCCAACTGGTGGAACTGTGACTCCTGCCGCTGCCCCCTCTCTGAGAGAGAGTGAGCAGCACTTGGTGCAGAAGAAACATTGGCCTTTCTAATACCTTGAAAATGCCTAACATGCCAGTTCTATTACTTTTACATTGGAGGTGTTGGGTAATAGTGTTCATTATTCTAAGGCTTGGAAAATCTTGGGAATATGGTTAGGTTCTCAGAAGGTGAAGAGTGGATGATCACAGTCTCAGACCTCTGTGTCAGGAGGAGGTCTGGGAGAATAAGATATTTTCTGCAGCATGAAGTCCCACTAGGGATAGAGTCCCTGAGTATCTCATTAAAGACCAGAAGAAAGTAGTTGCGCAAGCCTGGTCTTGGTCCCTCTTGACCAACAAGGGCGCAACATATCATCTAAGCTCACAGTCAGAACTTGTGAGTGAAGCAATCTGTGTAGAGTGAAGTCCCAGAGAGGATTCCCTGAGCCTGATCTCAGCCTTTAGTATTAAAGAATAGGTTCCATTCTTCATCCCCTCAGCACAGAAAATGAGGTCATGGCACTGTCTGAGGGAAAGTTCTCTCTTCCTCACATTGGATTACTTACCACATAGGGCTTATGGCTCATCTGCCTATAGGCAGCCCTAGGAGTAATTGGCATTACAAGGTCTGGTTCAATCCTATGAAATATACAGAGTAAAGTTCAGTGAAAAGTTCAGTGAAAGAAAAAGTTAGATTGGGGAGTGTGTAGTCCTCCATGCCTGAAGGATACCAGTCCTCAGACAACCCACATCCTTGGGAATTATTTCTTGCCAGCCCATAGTGATGTGTGTGCTTCTGAAACTGTATAGACCCTTGAGTGCAGCTCCAACAGCTTCCTTTGTACTCCCCATCCCTTTCCTAGATACAATTCATGACAGGACTTCTAAACCTGGCATGGGTACATCCTCAATGTAATTGTCCTGTCCTTGTGCCTCCAGAAGCTTACAACCTACTTCCACTTGATTTACAGATGAATAAGCAAAATTCTGAGAGATGACAACAAAAACTGCAAACACACAAGAGTTGTGGAAGGAAGTTGGGGAAAGTCCTACTTGCTGTTGAGTTCAAGATTTGGGGCAATTCTAATGACAAGATAGATGAGGCCTTCCTTCCCAGTCAGTGTCAAACAGTAGAAGCCAATTCTTTCTCAGCTCAGCCTGGGAAGTAGTTGATAAGAGTGGTAGCATGTGCTGGCTTACACCTCTCATCCAGACACACTGAAGTCTGAGGGAACAAGATTGCTGTCATGTTCCAGGCTAGCCTTATCTACCATACCAGACCCAGTCTCATAAAAGCAAAAACAGCACAAAGGAAAGAGATATTAGAAGCTGGAGAGATGGCTTAATGGTTTAGAGGACTGGTTGCTCTTGCACAGGGACCAGGTTCCATTTCCACCCACAGGACCAAAGAAATAAAAAATAAAATAGGAAAACAAAGTTAAGGGCATAGATGAAATTATATGAGGCTTTATTTAATCTTGCATGTATGTGCTTGAATGTCTGCGTTGTCTTCTCTTAACGTATGTTTGAAATTATCTACAATAAAGTTCTTGGTTTAAAATCAGTACTTGGGCTGGCCACAGAGGTCCATGCCTATATTCACAACACTTGGAAAACAGAAGAAAGTGGGTCCCTGTGAATTTGAAGGCAGTCTGGCAACACAATGACCCTGTCTTAAGAAACAAAGAAAAAAGCATTACAAGATTAAAAATAAAAAAAAGCATTCTTTACTCTTTTCTAGACCAATTATTCTTAGGTTTGGTCTTATCATCATGTCTTGGATTTCTTGAATGTTTTGAGTTAGGACCTTTTAGCTTTAGTATTTATGTGACTGTTGTGTTGATGTCTTCTACAGTATATTCTACAACCAAGATTCTCTTCTATCTCTTGTAGTTCCTTGGTGACGCTTGCATCTGTGACTCCTGCTCTCTTTCCTAGGTTTCCATCTCAAGGGAAACCTTAGCGGTTTCCCTTAGTGTTTTCTTTAATGTTTCTATTTCCATTTTTCGACCCTAGATGGATTTGTTCAATTCCTTCACCTGTTTGCTTGTGTTCTCCTATACTTCTTTAAGGGATTTATGTATTTCCTTTTTAAGAGCTTCTATTTCTTTACTTGTGTTTCTTTAAAATAATTATTTATGTCCACCTTAAAGTACTCTATCATCTTCATCAAATGAGAATTTAAATCTAAATCTTGCCTTATAGGTGTGTTGGGGTGTCCAGAGCTTGCTGTTGTGGGAGAACTGTGTTCTGATGTTGTCAAGTCACATTGGTTTCTGTGGCTTTTGTTTTTGATCTTGAGTCTTGCCATCTGGTTATCTCTGGTATTGAGTGGCCTCACTGTGTCAGACCGGATCCTGTCCTTCTTGTGGTCCTGTGGTCTTGGATATGTCAGAAGTCCTGGGAAGTCAAGCTGCCACTGGAGTGTGGGCTGTATGGGATTGGATCCAGCGCAGAGGCTCTGCTCCTGGCACTGGTGCAAACCAGATGGCACTCGGGTCTCTTTCTCTCTTCATCTTTTATTTCCAGCACATTTATTATGACTCCTTACTCTGTAGTTATAACTCTAGTTGTAATCAATTGAGCTTCCGGTATTCATAAGTCACTTCTTAAAATGAGTTTTCAGCAATTATTTTTTCTTAGTTTTCATTTTCATTTCTCTCCTCTAAGAGTCCTTACAGTATGCATTTGCTGTACTAATGTTGTCTACACTTGACCCTGCACTCATTTTTTTCCTCATTCTTTTTCCTTTTCTTCAATGTCCACAATCTGTTTATGACTATTTACAAATTGGGCAATTATGTATTTATCTGTTTCAAATTTGTAGAGTTCATTTAGTGAACAGTTTATATCCATTGTTTACTTTCCAACTCAGAATATTCATTAACCTTTCCCCATAATTTTTGTCTATTCATTCCCTATTTCATTTGACATTGTCTTTATACTTTTGTTTACTTCTTCAATCATGCACTCCTCTCCATTTCCCAAATTTTTTATGATGGCTACTTGGAGATATTTTTTGTAAAGATGGCTTCTGCTCTTTCCAGAGGCTATATCTGTTGCTTGTTATTCTGCTGTAAGGTCCTACTTCCCTGTTTCTTTGCAATCTTTCAATTTCTTCTCAAAAACTGGTTATTTTATAAATATATCACTGCAGGTAGAGGTTCTGGTTCCCCCTGTTATGTTTGTTCTTGCTATTGCTTGTTTGCTCATTGTTGGTTGGGTTATTTTATGTGGTCTATTCCCTCTAACACTCTGAATCCTCTGATAAGGTACCTCATGAAAAACAGCTTTCAGTCAGCCTCGCATGGCTCTGAAGTTAGTAAAACTCTCTTCTACTTTGTTAACCATGTGCTCTGATAAACTCTACTAGTTTACACCAGACTGACTCACTCTATCCATAGAAATAAAGTCCACTAAAGCATCTGATCTAGAGGGATGGCTAAGAGGCAAGAGCGGTGACTGCTTTTTCAGAGGACCAGGGTTTGGTTCCCATCACTTACATCGCAACTCACAACCATCAGTAACACCATTTTCAGAGGATGTGACATCCTCCTCTGGTCTCCATGGGCACCGGACATGCATGTGACATATATGTCTATGTATGCATATGTGTAATGTATATATGCAAGTCAAACACTCACAAAGGGGTCTCTGTGACCTGTTCATGAGCCCAAGGCCAGAAAAACAACAATCCAAGGAGGATTTCAAAAAGGCAGTTCAATTGGGTTCAATACAACTCAGTAGTCAATGTTGATGCAACCTCTGAGAGTCTGATATCAAAAAGGTTATTTTCTGCATATTTCAGAAAGGAAATTTGAAAAGAAGATTCCTGGAGCTAATGGTTCTCTCCTTTTGAAGAGACAACACTTTATGTTTAGCTTTTATGGCTCCCTGAGGCTTATGTGTGAGCACAAGCACCTCCTACACACTCCTACAGGTAAAAGTTTTTAAAAATTAAAAATCCAACAAGATTGTATAGCATTTTTACAAAGAATAGTTTCTGAGGTCACTGTTGGTATGTGTTCTGACCCTGAGGAAACCTCTCCCAAGTAGTGTATGTGTGTGTGTGTGTGTGTGTGTGTGTGTGTGTGTGTGTGTGCGTGCGTGCACACGTGTGTAGCCCAGGCTAACCTTGGCCTCTATATCGTCCTTCGTCAGTCTCCCTGATGAGACTTACACAAGTACAGACATGCATTTGACCTCTTCACTCAGCCCCTTAAAATTATTCTGGAGCAGGTCATTAGACTATCTTTTCCCTGTTCTTTAAATTTTAGTATTCAATGAATAAAACTGTATAGATATGTGAGTGAACATGCATCTGTGTGTGTGTGTGTGTGCAATGTCCATGCATTTATGTATGTGTGCTCCTGTGTGTGTATACACAGGTAGGGTTCATGTGTACACACACACACACACACACACACACACACACACACACACACACACACACAGAGGTAGAAGTCAAAAATTTGTGCCAGGTATTTTCTTTGATCTCTTTTTTTCCAAGATTTCATACAATTTTTAATCACTTAGAGAATATCTTCAGATAAAACTGGCAGAGAAATTCAAGCATCTTTGTGTAAAGGCATCTTCATGTTAACAAAGGAAAGATGCTACAATTGAGTATAATTTTTCCCACCACACAAATTAATTTTTTTCTTAAAAACTATATAGATGCTGCTTCAGTCGTTCAGAGGAACCAAAGGGCAAACACACAGTGTTCCCTACATGGAGAATGGGTGCCAAAGCTCATGGTAATATTTTTCTTTTCTCTGGCTTTGGAAGTTTTCATTTTGTCTGTATTTAAAATCTTTCAACATCTCTCAATTCTATTTTTTTTAACTGATATCTCTTGAAATATACCGTCTCAGGACATTCAGAACTTTTTACAGTAAGGAAATACTACTTTCTGCCAATGCCTTCACCCTCAAACTACATTGCTCTTTTTCACATACTTGTGCTTCCTTCCTTAGAAGTTCTGACTGTCCTCTGTTCTCAGGTAGCAACTTCACACTTCTTCGGATTTTCATTATCTCAGTTCTGGTTTGCTTTGTTGGGGTATAACTGACAAAATTTGTTTACATCCCCCTTGTAAGAGGAGATGCTTTAGAATGTATAATAAGTTACCACAATCACGATCAATAAGATATACATTTCCGCACAATTTATCTTTCTGTGAAAATTATACATAAAGTATACTCTCCCAACAGCATTCAAGCATTCGGTATGTTATTATTAGCTGTGGACATCATGTTATACAGTATGTTTACATCTTGTATAAGTTTGTATCACTTGGCCAACATTTGTTTTTCATTTCATTCTCTCTGAACTTTTCTTAGACTGAATTTTTTCCATTTCTTTTGTTGTTGTTGTTGTGTTGTTGTTTTTGTTGTTGTTGTTTAATTGGGTATGTCTTACTTACATTTCAAATGTTATTCCCTTTCCCAGTTCCCTGTCCATAAGGCCCCTAACCCTTCCACCTCCCCTTCTATAAGGGTGTTCCAGTCCTCATTCACTCACCGTACCACCTCCCCCCAACATTCCCCTACACTAGGGGTGCAAACTTGGCAGAACCAAGGGTTTCTTCTTCCATTGGTACCCAGCAAGGCCATCCTCTGTTACATATGCAGTTGGAGCCATGGGTCAGTCCATGTATAGTCTTTGAGTAGTGGTTTAGTCCCTGGAAGCTCTGGTTAGTTGGCATTGTTGTTCTTATGGGGTTGCAAGCCCCTTCAGATCTTTCAATCCCTTCTCCAATTCCTCCAATGGGGGTCCCGTTCTCAGTTCAGTGGTTTGCTGCTGGCATTCGCCTCTGTATTTGACATGTTCTGGCTGTGTCCCTCAGGAGAGATCCATATCTGGTTCCTGTCAGCATACACTTATTAGATTCATCCATCTTCTCTAGTTTTGGTGGATGTATATATCTGGGTCACATGTGGGGCAGGCTCTGAATGGCCATTCCTTCAGTATCTGCTCTAAACTTGGCCTCTCTATCCCCTCCTATGGATATTTTTATTCCACTTTATAAGAAGAAGTGAAGCATTCACATTTTGGTCATCCTTCTTCTTGAGTTTCATGTGGTCTGTGGATTGTATCTTGAGTAATTCAAGCTTTTGGACTAATATCCACATATCAGTGAATGCATATCATGTGTGTTTTTCTGTGATTGGGTTACTCACTCAGGATGCCATTTTGTAGTTCGTTCCATTTGCCTATGAATTTCATGAAGTCATTGTTTTTGATAGCTGAGTAGTACTTCATTGTATAGATGTACCACATTTTCTGTATCTGTTCCTCGGTTGATGGCCATCTGGGTTCTTTCCAGCTTCTGGCTATTGTAAATAAGGCTGCTATGAACATAGTAGAGCATGTGTCTTTGTTGGATGTTGAAGCATCTTTTGGGTATATGCCCAGGAGAGGTATAGCTGGGTCCTGAGGAAGTGGAATGTCCAAATTTCTAAGGAACCTCCAGACTGATTTCAAGAGCGGTTGTACCAGTCTGTAATCCCACCAACAATGGAGGAGTGTTCCTCTTTCTCCACATCCTTGCCAGCATCTGTTGTCACCTGAGTTTTTGATCTCACCCATTCTGACTGGGGAGAGGGGGAATCTCAGGGTTGTTTTGATTTGCATTTCCCTGATGACTAAGAATGTTGAACATTTCTTTAGGTGCTTCTCAGCCATTCGATATTCGTCAGTTGTGAATTCTTTGTTTAGCTCTGTACCCCATTTTTATAATAGGGTGATTTGGCCCTCTGGATTCTAACTTCTTGAGTTCTTTGTATATTTTGGATATTAGTCCTCTATCAGATATAGGATTGGTAAAGATCTTTGGTTGGCATTTTGGTTGGCAATCTGTTGGTTGCCATTTTGTCCTAATGGCAGTGTCCTTTGCCTTACAGTAGCTGTGCAGTTTTATGAGGTTCCAATTGTCCATTCTGGATCTCAGAGCATAAGCTATTGCTGTTCTCTTCAGGAAATTTTCCCCAGTGACCATGTGATCGAGACTCTTCCCCATTTTTTTCTTCTATTAGTTTGAGTGTATCTGGTTTGATGTGGAGGTCCTTGATCCACTTGGACTTAAGCTTTGTACAGGGTGATAAGAATGGATCAATTTGCATTCTTCTACATGCTGACCTCCAGTTGAACCAGCACCATTTGTTGAAAATGCTATCTTTCTTCCATTGGATGGTTTTAGATCCTTTGTCAAAGATTAAGTGGCTATAGGTGTGTGGGCTCATTTCTGGGTCTTTGATTCTGTTTCACTGATCTACCTGCCTGTCTCTGTACCAATACCATGCAGATTTATCACTACTGCTCTGAAGTTAGGGATGGTGATTCCCCCAGAAGTTCTTTTATTGTTGAGTATAGTTCCTGCTGTCCTGGGTTTTTTGTTATTCCAAATGAATTTGCAAATTGCTCTTTCTACCTCTATGAAGAACTAAGTTGTAATTTTGATGGGGATTGCATTGAATCTGTAGATTGCTTTTGGTAAAATGGCCACGTTTACTATATTAATCCTGCCAATCCATGAACATGGAAGATCTTTCCATCTTCTGAGGTCTTCCTCAATTTCTTTCATCAGAGATTTGAAGTTCTTGTCCACTATGTACATAGCAGCCTTATTTATAATAGCCAGAAGCTGGAAAGAACCCAGATGCCCTTCAACAGAGGAACGGATTTAAAAAATGTGGTACATCTACACAATGGAGTACTACTCAGCTATCAAAAAAATGACTTCATGAAATTCATAAGCAAATGGAATGAACTAGAAAATATCATCCTGAGTGAGGTTACTCAATCATAGAAAAACACACTTGGTATGTACTCACTGATAAGTGGATATTAGCCAAAAAGCTCAAATTACCCAAGATGCAAACTATAGATCACAGGAAGCTCAAGAAGAAGGATGACCAAAATGCAGATGCTCCCACTCCTTGTTAGAAGGGGGAAATATTCATAGGAGGGGATATGGAAGCAACGTTTAGAGCAGTGACTCCAGGAATGGCCATTCAGAGCCTGACACACATGTGGCCCATATATATACAGCCACCAAAACTAGATAAGATTGATGAAGCTAAAAAATGCATGCAGAAAGGGACTGGATATAGATCTCTCCTGAGAGACACATCCAGAGCATGTCCAACATAGAGATTAATGCTAGCAGCAAACCACCGAACTAAGAATAGTTTGGGGGAATTAGAGGAAGTATTGAAAGAGTTGAAGGAGCTTGCAACCCCATAAATACAACAATGCTAACCAACCAGAGCTTCCAGGGGCTAAACCACTACTGAAAGACTATGCATGGACTGACCCAGGGCTTCAACTGCACATGTTGCAGAGAATAGCCTTGTTGGGGCACCAGTGGAAGCGAAAGCCCTTAATCTTATGAACATTGGACCCCCAGTGCAGGAGAATATGGAGGAAGGCAATAAGGGGGATGTATAAGGGGAATACCCATGTGAGGGAGGGAGGGAAGGGAATGGGGACTTATGGACAGGAAACTGGGAAGGGGAATAACCTTTGAAATGTAAGTAAAGACATATATAATAAAAATTTAAAAAGTTTCTCACAAATGGAATCCATGAACACATTAAAATGATCATCCATCACGATCAAGTAGACTTTTTCTCAGGGATGCAGGGATGGTTCAATATATTGAAATCCATCAACATAATCCACTATATAAACAAACTCAAAGAAAAAACCACATGATCATTTCATTACATGCTGAGAAAGCATTTGACAAAATTCAACACCCCATCATGATAAAAGGGCTGGAAGGGACAGAAATTCAAGGCCCATACCTAAACATAGTAAAAGCCATATACAACAAACCAGTAGCTAACATTAAACTAAATGGAGAGAAACTTGAAGCAATCCCACTAAAATCAGGGACTAGACAAGGCTTCCCACTCTCTCCCTACTTATTCAATACAGTTCTTGAAGTCCTAGTCAGAGCAATCTGAGAACAAAAGGAGGTCACACAGGGATACAGTTTGGAAAGGAAGAAGTCAAAATATCACTATTTGCAGATGATATGATAGTATACTTAAATGACCCCAAAAGTTCCACCAGAGAACTACTAAACCTGATAAACACCTTCAGCAAAGTGGCTTGGTATAAAGTTTACTCAAATAAATCAGTAGCCTTCCTCTACACAAAAGATACACAGGCTGAGAAAAAATTAGGGAAATGACAGCCTTCATAATAGTCCCAAATAATATAAAATACCTCAGTGTGACTTTAACCAAGCAAGTGAAAGATCTGTATGATTAGAACTTCAAGTCTCTGAAAAAAGAAATTGAGAAGATCTCAGAAGATGGAGAAGGAGAAGACAAATTGAGAAGACCTCCCATGCTCATGGATTGGTAGGATTAATATAGCAAAAATGGCCATTTTACCAAAAGCAATCTACAGATTCAATGCAATCCCCATCAAAATTACAACTTAGTTCTTCATAGAGGTAGAAAGAGCAATTTGCAAATTCATTTGGAATAACAAAAAACCCAGGACAGCAGGAACTATACTCAACATAAAAGAACTTCAAATCACCATCCCTAACTTCAGAGCAGTAGTGATAAATCTGCATGGTATTGGTACAGAGACAGGCAGGTAGATCAGTGAAACAGAATCAAAGACCCAGAAATGAGTCCACACACCTATAGCCACTTAATCTTTGACAAAGGATCTAAAACCATCCAATGGAAGAAAGATAGCATTTTCAACAAATGGTGCTGGTTCAACTGGAGGTCAGCATGTAGAAGAATGCAAATTGATCCATTCTTATCACCCTGTACAAAGCTTAAGTCCAAGTGGATCAAGGACCTCCACATCAAACCAGATACACTCAAACTAATAGAAGAAAAAAATGGGGAAGAGTCTCGATCACATGGTCACTGGGGAAAATTTCCTGAAGAGAACAGCAATAGCTTATGCTCTGAGATCCAGAATGGACAATTGGAACCTCATAAAACTGCACAGCTACTGTAAGGCAAAGGACACTGCCATTAGGACAAAATGGCAACCAACAGATTGCCAACCAAAATGCCAACCAAAGATCTTTACCAATCCTATATCTGATAGAGGACTAATATTCAAAATATACAAAGAACTCAAGAAGTTAGAATCCAGAGAGCCAAATCACCCTATTAAAAAATGGGGTACAGAGCTAAACAAAACATTCTTAGCTGAGGATTATCAAATGGCCAAAAAGCACCTAAAGAAATGTTCAACATCCTTAGTCATCAGGGAAATGCAAATCAAAACAACCCTGAGATTCCACCTCACACCAGTCAGAATGGCTAAGATAAAGAACTCAGGTGACTCTGAATATACATATTTTATTGGATAGTTATCAGATAGTATACTAGCTAGCTGAGATATAATATAGATTTTAGCCTTTCTTAAGTTGTAATGGATAACTAAATGTTCTGTTTAACTGATATAGTGATGGACTGGGTGTTGAGTAGGTCATATGCTTTACAAATTGTAGAGTGGTAATAATTGTACTCAATTTATATATAAGTGAAAAGGCTTTTTAACTGGACTGGAAAGGGGGAAATGTTGTGGTTTGCCATGGAGTTATCTGTATTTTGATGCTAATTCCACTTCCCCAAGGACAGCTGCCTAGTCAAGTACTCAGGAATCAGGTGTCTTCACCAGAAACTTCTCCCCATTGAATTTGTAAAATACAGGTGAGGGGCAGGTACAGGATAGAAGGAGGCCTGTCATTGGAGGAGAAGGAAAGATGGGCAGGAGAGAAGTCTGAAGGAAGAGAAGGAGACTGGAATGGGAGAAGAGGAGGGTGAGAAGAAGACACCGTGGCAGGACGATGGAGGCTGACGTAAAGATTCCGCTCTGTATTTACAGGTTGTTATTAATGTTCTCAAGGGATGGATGGTACCGGGTTTGTATGTTTAAGTGGGCAATTATATCTTATCAATTGGGTCAAAAAAACAAAAGCTCAGGTGACAACAGATGCTGGCAAGGATGTGGAGAAAGAGGAATACACCTCCATTCTTGGTGGGATTGCAAACTGGTACAACCACTCTGGAAATCAGTCTGGAGGTTCTTCAGAAAATTGGACATTGTACTACCTGAGGACCCAGCTATACCTCTCTTGGGCCTTTACCCAAAAGATGCTCCAACATACAACAAGCCACATGCTCCATTTGAGAGAATTTTATTGAGTATTTTTGCATTGATATTCATAAGGGAAATTGGTCTGAAGTTCTCTACCTTGTTCGCTCTTTTTGTAGGTTAGGTATAAGAGTAATTGTGGCTTCATAGAAGGAATTTGGTAGTGCTCTGTCTGTTTCAATTTTGTGGAATACTTTGGACAGTATTGGTATGAGGTCTTCTGTGAAAGTCTGATAGAATTCTGCCCTAAACCCATCTGGTCCTGGGCTCTTTGGGGTTGAGAGATTTTTAATAACTGCTTCTATTTCTTTAGGAGTTATGGAGTTGTTTAGATGGTTTACGTGTTCCAGATTTAGCTTTAGTTCCTAGTATTTGTCTAGAAAATTGTCCATTTCCTCCAGATTTTCCAGTTTTGTTGAATATAGCCTTTTGTAGTAGGATCTGATGATTTTTGTGAATTTCCTGAGATTCTGTTGTTATGTCTCCCTTTTCATTTCTGATTTTGTTAATTTGGACACACTCTCTGTGCCCTCTGCTTAGTCTGGCTAAGGGTTTAATCTATCTTGTTGATTTTCTCAAAGAACCAGCTCTTGGTTTTCTTGATTCTATATATAGTACTTTTTGTTTCTACTTGGTTGATTTCAGCCCCGAGTTTGATATTTCCTGCCTTCTACTCCTCTTTGCTTCTTTTTGTTCTGGTGCTTTTAGGTGTGCTGTCCTGTTGCTGATGTATGCTCTCTCCTGTTTCTTTTTGCAGGCATTCAGAGCTATGAGTTTTCCTCTTAGCACAGCTTTCATTGTGTCCCATAAGTTTGGGAATGTTGTACCTTCATTTTCATTAAATTCTAAGAAGTTATTTATTTTGCTATTTCTTTCTTGACCAAGTTATCATTGAGTAGAGCATTGTTCAACTTTCATGTATATGTGGGCATTCTTTTGCTAATTTGGTTATTGAAGACCAGTCTTAGTCCGTGGTGATCTGATACGATGCATGGGATTTCTTCTATCTTCCTGTATCTGTTGAGGTTTTTTTGTGACCAATTATGTGGTCAATTTTGGAGAAGGTAACATGAGGTGCTGAGAAGTTATATCCTTTTATTTTAGGATAGAATGTTCTATACATATCTGTTAAGTCCATTTGGTTCATAACTTCTGTTAGTTTCTCTATGTCTCTGTTTGATTTCTGTTTCCATGATCTGTCCATTGATGAGACTAGGTGTTGAAATCTCCTACTATTGTGTGAGGTGCAATGTGTGGTTTTAGCTTTAGTAAGTGTCGCGCCCACCTCGGCCGGCAAGGAAGATGCAACACGGTCGGATTCTTCTCAACAGCCTTTACTGCAGGACCACTTCATTGTTAACACAGGGACGATGAGCGGCAAAGTTGCTCGCCTTATATACACAACAGTATGCTAATAATCTTTCAGGGATTGGCGGGGCATGAGTCATCCCACTATCACCCCACTGTCATCCCAGCTACTTGTCCTCCAGAGATTGGCGAGGCATGAACCACCCCATTTGCATAGTACCGCCCCAGCCAGGCTGACACCAGGTGCAAAAGCCGCACATGCGCAGCACTATTGTTCACCACAGGAGGGCACCAGATCACCTCATTATCATAAGGCCGCCCTAGCAAGGGGACAAGCCTGCCCATGCACGGTAAGTTGTCTACATTCAGACAGGGCTGGATGTCGGCGCCATCTTTGTTTTGCCGCGCCGCTCCCTACAAGTAAGGTTTCTTTTAGGAATGTAGGTGCCTTTTATTTGGAGCACAGATATTTAGGATTGAGAGTGCATCTTGGTGGATTTTACCTTTGATGAATATGAAGTGTCATTCCTTATCTTTTTTGATGACTTTAGGTTGAAGGTCGATTTTATTTGATATTAGAATGGCTACTCCAGCTTGCTTCTTTGGACCATTTGCTTGGAAAGTTGTTTTCCAGCCTTTTACTCTGAGGTAGTGTCTGTCTTTGTCTCTGAGGTGTGTTTCCTGTAAGCAGCAAAATGCTGGGTCCTCTTTATGTATGCAGTCTGTTAGTCTATGTCTTTTTATTGGGAAATTGAGTCCATTGATGTTGAGAGATATTAAGGAATACTGATTGTTGCTTCCTGTTTTTTTCGTATTTAGAGGTGGGATTATGTTTGCATGTCTCTCTTCTTTTGGTTTTGCTGCAAAGAGATTCTTTCTTGCTTTTTCTAGGGTGTAGTTTCCCTCCTTGTATTGGGCTTTTCCATCTATTATCCTTTGTAGGGCTGGATTTGTAGAAAGATACTGGGAAATTTAGTTTTGTCATGAAATATCTTGGTTTCTCCCTCTATGTTAATTGAAAATTAATTCAACTAATTAATACAGTTTTGCTGGATATAGTAGCCTGGGCTGGCATTTGTGTTCTCTTAAGGTCTGTATGACATCTGTCCAGCATCATCAGGCTTTTATAGTCTCTGGTGAGAAGTCTGGTGTAATTCTGAGAGGTCTGGCTTTATATGTTACTTGACCTTTTTCCATTACTGCTTTTAATATCCTTTCTTTGTTTTGTGCATTCATTGTTTTGACTTTTATGTGACAGGAGGAATTCCTTTTCTGGTCCAATCTATTTGGAGTTCTGTAGGTTTCTTGTATGTTTATGGGCATCTCTTTCTTTAGGTTAGGGAAGTTTTCTTCTATAATTTTGTTAAAAATATTTACTGGTCCTTTAAGTTGGGAGTCTTCACTCTCTTCTTTATGTATTATCCTTAGGTTTGATCTTCTCACTGTGTCCTGGATTTCCTGTATGTTCTGGGCTAGGAGCTATGTCCATTTAACATTATCTTTGACAGTTGTGTTAATATCTTTTATGGTATCTTCTGCTCCTGAGACTCTCTCTTCTATCTCTTATATTCTGTTGGTGAGGCTTGCATCTATGATTCCTGATATCTCTTCCCTAGATTTTCTATTTCCAGAGTTATCTCCCTTTGTGCTTTCTTTATTGTTTCTATTTCCATTTTTAACTTCTGGATGGTTTTGTTCAGTTCCTTCTCCTGTTTGGTTGTGTTTTCCTGTAATTCTTTAAGGGATTTTTGTGTTTCCTCTGTAAGGGCTTCTACTTGTTTACTTGTGTTGTCCTGTATTTCCTTAAGGGAGTTATTTATGACCTTGTTAAAGTCCTCCATCATGATAAAATGTGATTTTAAATCTAAATCTTACTTTTCTGGTGTGTTTGGATATCCAGAATTTGCTTTGGTGGGAGAACTGGTCTCTGATGATACCAAGTAGTCTTCGTTTCTGTTGCTTGGGTTCCTGTGCTTGCCTCTCACCATTAGGTTGTCTCTGGTGTTAGCTTGTTTTGCTGATTCTGAAGGTGTCTTGGCCCTCCTGTAGGACTGTGTGTCAGCACTCCTGTAACCCTTTTTTCCTATTTTCTTTCAACTGGTTCTGGGAACAGAGTGTTCTGCTCTCAGGCATGTAGGTGCTCCTTGAGGCTGGCTTTCAGGTCCCTGTGCACAGGAGACACAGGTGATACTAGGCATTTTCTTTGTTGGTCAGGAATGTGAGCAAAGAATAGTCTCCTCTGGTTTCTCAGGAGTGTCCACACTTCCGAGTGTCCAACTCTCCACCCTCACCCGAAACGGGATTTGAGTGCAGGAAGCTGTTTGACCGGTTCAGTTCAGTTCTGTGCGCAGACCTGGACTGCAGTTTCCTGCTGCTGACTGTTGCTATATTCCTGTGTCCAGAGGCACTGTGCAGTTTCCTCTTGGGCCATGAATGTGGGCAAAGGTGGGCAGAAGTGGCAATCTGTCCTGCGGTCTCAGGATTGTCTGCACTTCTGGGTGTTCAGCTCTCTCTCCCATGGGATTCTTTGATCTCTTTTTACATTGTATGTGGAGGCAGACCCTCTCAGTGAACCCAGAGCTTGCTAACTCAGCTAGTTTACCTAACAAATTTCCTCCAGGTTCTCTTCTCTGACTCTTGCACTTACATTACAGGCTGGCTGCTGCACTTCTTTGGTATAAATGTGGGTGCTGGGATCTGAATTGTGGTCTTTAAGCCTATACAGCAAGCACTTTACCTACTCAGCCACCTTCCATGTTTGCTAAAGTAATGATTGTTTCTTTGCTTGCTTGCTTGCTTCTTTCTTTCTTTTTTCTTTCTTCCTTCCTCCCTTCCTTCTTTCCTTCCTTAAGACAAGTTTCTCTGTGTAGCCCAGACAGCATTTAAGTTTACAGGGACCTACTTGCTTCCATTTTCCAAGTGCTGGGATTAAAGGCATGCACCACCACAGCCAGAAAAGTTTTTTATTTTAAGCTAAACAAAGAATTCACAGCTGAGGAATGCCGAATGGCTAAGAAACACCTAAAGAAATGTTCAACATCTTTAGTCATCAGGGAAATGCAAATCAAAACAACCCTGAGATTTCACCTCACACCAGGGAGAATGGCTAAGATCAAAAACTCAGGTGACAGCAAATGCTGGCGAGGATGTGGAGAAAGAGGAACACTCCTCCACTGTTGGTGGGATTGCAGACTGGTACAGACACTCTGGAAATCAGTTTGGTGGTTCCTCAGAAAACTGGACACAACTCCACCTGAAGACTCAGCTATACCACTCCTGGACATAAACCTAAAATATGCTCCAACATATAATAAGATACATGCTCCACTATGTTCATAGCAGGCATATTTATAATAGCCAGAAACTGGAAAGAACCCAGATGACCTTCAACAGAGGAATGGATACAGAAAATGTGGTACATCTACACAATGGAATATTACTCAGCTATCAAAAACAATGACTTTATGAAATTCATAGGCAAATGGATGGAACTGGAAAATATCATCCTGAGTGAGCTAACCCAATCACAGTATGGTATGCACTCATTGATAAGTGGCTATTAGCCCAAATGCTCAAATTACCCTAGATGCATAGAACACATGAAACTCAAGACGGATGATCAAAATGTGAATGCTTCACTCCTTCTTTAAAAGGGGAACAAGAATACCCTTGGGAGGGAATAGAGAGGCAAAGTGTAGAACAGAGGCAGAAGGAACACCCATTCAGAGCTTGCCCCATATGTGGTCCATACTTATACAGCCACCAAACTAGATAAGATGGATGAAGCAAAGAAGTGCATGCCAACAGGAACCGGATGTAGATCCTAAGAGACACAGCCAGAATACAGCAAATACATAGGCAAATGCCAGCAGCAAACCACTGAACTGAGAACGGGACCACCATTGAAGGAATCATAGAAGGGACTGAAAGAGCTTGAAGGGGCTCGAGACTCCTTATGAACAACAATGCCAACCAACCAGAGCTTCCAGGGACAAGCCACTACCCAAAGACTATACATGGACTGACCCTGGACTCCAACTGCATAGATAGCAATGAATAGCCTAGTAAGAGCACCAGTGGAAGGGGAAGCCCTTGGTCCTGCCAGGATTGAACCCCCAGCGAACATGATTCTTGGGGGGGGTGGTAATGGGGGGAGGATGGGTTAGGGGAACACCCACAGAGAAGGGGAGGGGGAGAGGTTAGGGGGATGTTGGCCCGGAAACTGGGAAGGGGAATAACAATTGAAATGTAAATAAGAAATACTCAAGTCAATAAAGATGAAAAAAAAAGTTCTGATTTTAATCTAAAGTTTTTGTAGATAATTTCAAACATAGATTAACAGCAGACAGCACATATGTTTAAACATGTGGATGCAAGAATTAACTAACAACTAATAGCATTTCATTTATACCATTAAATTTCATTTTCCTATTTTATTTATTTGTTTATTTGTTTGTTTCTACAGGTGGTATTTGAGAGACTTTCACTCTAACAGCCATGGATTTTCTGATACTTACTCTGTAGGCCAGGCTGGTATGGAATTCACATAGATCACCTCTCTCTGGATCATCTCCCTAATCTGGAATCAAAGACATGCGCTACCACCGTCCAGCTAGGTTTTCTTTTTTATTACTGTTTCTTCTTGTTTGTTTTGTTTTTTGATAGTGAGACAGGCCTATGTAATCCAGACTACATAGCCATTATAGTTTTCATTTTTTTTTAAAAAAAGACATATGTGCATGTGATTTGCCTGCATATATACGCAGGTATACCATGTACATGTCCAAGGGGATTATTATTAGATGCTGTTAGATCTCAGATTACCTGAAACTGGTGTTATGGATGGAAGAGAAACACTATGGGTACTGGGAGTGGAACCTGGTCACTCTCCAAGAACAACAAGTACACAAAACCACTGAGCCATCTCTCAATTTTCTAATGTCTTTTCCTATGTGCTGTTTTTATTTTTATAAGACTGGGTCTGATATGTAGATAAGGCTAGCCTGGAACAAGACAGCAATCTTGTTCCCTCAGACTTCAGTGTGTCTGGATGAGAGGTATAAGCCAGCACAGGCTATCACTTTTATCAACTACTTCCCTGGCTTAGCTGAGAGAGAATTGGCTTTTACTGTTTGACACTGACTGGAAATGAAAGCCTTATCAACACTGTCACTAGAAGTGCCCCAAATCTTGAACTCAATAGCAAGTAGGACTTTCCCCAACTTCCTTCCATTACTCTTGTGTGTTTGCAGTTTTTGTTGTCATTTCTGAGAATTTTGCTTGTTCATCTGCAAATGGAAAAAGGTGGTAAGCTTCTGAATATACATGGACAAGACAAGTAACACTTAGGATGTCCCAATGCTAGATTTTGAAGTCCTGTCATGAATCATCTCTAGGGAAGGGATGGAGAGTATAAAGGAAACTGTTGAATCTGCACTCAAGATGCTATGGATTTTGGTTCCATTACTGTGGGCTCAGAAGTCACCATCCCCAAGGATGTAGGTTCTCTGAGCATTGATTGCCTTTAGCCATGAAGAACTATACACTCTCATCTACATTTTCTTTCATTGAACTTAACACTGGATGTTTTACAAGATTGAACCAAACCCTGTGATGCCAGTTACTCCCAGGGCTGCCTACAAGCAAATGTTGCATACTCCTTATGTGGTAAGTGACCAAATATGAAGAAGAACGGATGTTCCCTCAGATAATGCCATAACTTCATTTTCTGTATTGAGAGGAAGAAGAATGGGTACAGATTCTTCAACCCTACAGGCTTAGATCACTCTCCAGGAATTCTCCTGGGATTTGTCTCCATGCATATCGCTTCATTCCCAAGTTCTGACTGTGAGCTTAGATATGTTCCACACTTGTTGGTCAAGAGGGACCAAGAGCAGGCTTACACAACTACTTTGTGCTGGTCTTTAATGAGATACTCAGGGACTTTATCCCCAGTGGGACTTCATGCTGTAGTAAATACCTGTCTAATTCTCCCAGACCTCCTTCTGACACAGAAGTGGGAAGGTGATCATCCACTCGTCACCTTCTCAAAAACTTTCTATATTTCCAAGACTTTCAAATATTTAGAATAAAGAACACTACTGCCCAGAAACTCTAAGGAAAAAATTGGAACTGGTCCGTCCAAGTATTTTCACAGTAGTAGAGAGGCCAATGTTCTTTCTGCAACAAGTTCTGTTCACTCTTTTCCACCAGTAGGAGCTTGAGATCAATACATTAACTGGATGCTTCTCTTTTCGTTTGAGCTTCTAAGGAGTGGGAGGAAGACACAAAATGTTACCAGATACTGGTAAGAGTGGTGTATGTGCATGAATGTTTGTATGTTATTTCCAATAAGACTAAATGGTTCACTCTGGGGAACCAACATGACCTAAAACTGGGATTTGTAAATTGATTGTGTAGAAAATAGGAATGGATCTTAATTTAGAAACTCTTATGAAGGATTAATGTGAACCTGGTTGTAACATCCAAACCTGAAGATGGCCTTCTGACCTCTGCTTCTCCTTTATGTAGTTGGACTCAGACTCATGAGCAGCACCAACCAGTCCAGTGTCACCGAGTTCCTCCTCCTGGGACTCTCCAGGCAGCCCCAGCAGCAGCAGCTCCTCTTCCTGCTCTTCCTCACTATGTACCTGGCCACTGTCCTAGGAAACCTGCTCATCATCCTGGCCATCAGCACAGACTCCCGCCTGCACACCCCCATGTACTTCTTCATCATGATCCTGTCCTTTACGGATGTCTGCTTCTCCTCCACCACTGTCCCCAAAGTATTGGCCAATCACATGCTCAGGAGTCAAACTATTTCCTTCTCTGGGTGTCTCACACAGTTGTATTTTCTCTGTGTGTTTGCTGATATGGACAATTTCCTGCTGGCTGTGATGTCCTATGACCGATTTGTGGCCATATGCCACCCTTTACACTACACAACAAAGATGACCAATAAGCTCTGTGTCCTTCTTATTGTGGGGTCCTGGGTGTTAACAAACCTGAATGCTCTGTTGCACACACTGCTGATGGCTCAACTCTCCTTTTGTGGGGACAACATCATCCCCCACTTCTTCTGTGATGCAACTCCCCTCCTGAAACTCTCCTGCTCAGACACACATCTCAATGACCTGATGATTCTTACAGAGGGAACTATGATAGTAGTCACCCCATTTTTCTGCATTTTGATCTCCTACATCCACATCACCTGTGCTGTCCTGAGAGTCTCATCCCCTAGGGGAGGATGGAAAGCCTTCTCCACCTGTGTCTCACACCTGGCTGTGGTCTGCCTCTTCTATGGCACCATCATATCCCTGTATTTCAACCCCTCATCCTCCCACTTTGCTGGGAAAGACATGGCAACTGCCATGATGTACACAGTTGTGACCCCCATGCTGAACCCTTTTATCTACAGCCTGAGGAACAGAGACATGAAAGGGGCTTTAAGGAAAGTGTTTACCTTGAATCTACATCTACCAATAAGGCTAAGAAAATCACATACATAATTAATTTCCAGAAAACCATTTTAGTAATCTACTGTGTGAAACTTAGAATTTTTTTGTTAGGAAAGTGTCTGCTATATCTCTTGGGAGAATAAAATCCATGTTGTAGACAAGAGGTGAGAGGTGATTAGACATTCGGTATACAGCTCAGTTGTAGAGCACTTCCTGAGTCCATACAAAGTTCGGATTTAATTCCCTAGTCATGCCAAAATAAATATAAAAATTAACTCTCTTTGAAAGATTAAGAATTTGTGTGTGTACCACATGTGTGTATAAAATGTGTGTGTGTGTGTGTGTGTGTGTGTGTGTGTGTGTGTGTGTGTCCACCTGTATATAGGTGTCCAAGAAGAATGGAAGAGGATTCTCTAGAGTTGAGTTACAGATCTTTGTCAATCACACAATGTGGGTCCTGGAAACCAAATCTGGTTCCTCTGGCAGAACAGCAAGTGACTGCTGAGCTCTCTCTCCTGCTCAGAAAACGTTTCAAGCAAATCGCTTTATTTCAATCGTGAATGCCATCCCAACAGAAGACACCACAAACACAGCTACTCTTACTTCTGATTACAAAAGGGAAGAATAGGCATGTTTGGGGACCAGTGGGGTGTTTCAGTTGGAACCTGCTAAAGGACATTATGATAAGCTCTGAGGGTTTTGGGGTAATGTTGGAAAGGAATTGGGGTTTGACTGCTGCTTCCGATGGGATGCTGCCATCAGGATGCTGGTGATTGGCTCTTTTAATGTATCCAGCTGGAAGAAAGGAACAGATAAACTTGAGCTCTGACTGGTCATTTGTGTCATCGTGCAATGTCAGTCATTTTGTGGTTAGGACAATACTTTTGTTTATGTAATCTGAGGTCATTCCTTAATGGCCCTTTGTGTCTGTGATGTCACAATTCTAGAGACTTTTCTTGCTATGACTGTTCTATGAAACTCTCTGTGTTCATCAGAAAAACTTTCAACACGTGCCCCCCCAGCTCCTGCATGCCTGTGCCAAGCTTCCCTTCTTACAACACAGTCCTTGCAATGAGCCCATCTGAAAAGAAGCCCCAAGCTGCCAAGGTGAGTACATCAGTTCAGACCATTTCTTCCTCGGTAAGGCTCAACACAGATTGTGTCTTTAAAAGAACTGCTCTAGGGGCTGGAGAGATGGCTCAGTGTTTAAGAGCATTGGCTGTTCTCCCAAAGGACCCAGGTTTAATTCCCAGCAGCAATATGGCAGCTTGTAAGTGTCAGTACCACAAGTCCTGTGGATCCTATTCCATCACACAAGCATACATGTAGGACAAACTCCAGTACACATTAAATGAAAATAAATAATTTTTTAAAAGAACTATTCTGTTTCACCTAGGTTTTTAAATTTGTGAGAAGATTTCTTCATAGTATTCCTTTATCATTCTTTTTTTTTTTTTGAGATCCTTATTTATGTGTAAGGATGCTTTGCCTGATGTTTGACTGTGTACTGTATATGTGCAGTTCCTGGGAAGACCAGAGATCAGTATTGCATCTTCCGGCACTGGAGTTACAGACATTGGCTGCTACATGAATGCCGGGAACCAAACCAGTTCCTCTGGAATGACAGCCAGCCTCTTAACCACTGAGCCATCTCTCCAGCTCTTGTTATCATTCTTTAATGTCAAGGGGATTAGTAGTAATGCTTACTCAGGGATTTCTGATACCTGGTCTCAGGTTCATGTGTTACAAATCTGGTTGCTATTGGGAAGTGGTGGGTAAGACTGACTGCAAAGATGTCAGGTCATAAGCAGATCCTGAAGGAGATTTTGGACTCCCAAATCCTCTCCTGTGCTCTTCTTTGCTTTCAGGATGCCATGAGATGAACAGACCTCTCCAACACACAAGTCCACCTTGAAATGTGGAGCTGCATAAATCCAAAGCAACAAGGCCAAGCAAATGTGGACTGGGATGTCAGACACAGAGTCTCTGAATTTTCTCAGGCACTTTGCTGCAGAAACGGATAGATAAATCCCTTACTTACAGATCTCTTTGCTTATACATGCGCTAGAAGACACAGAGTTCCTGCTCACCTCTCTTGGTTTATCTGGAAATTTTTAGTAAGCTAAATTTTACTTGCATGTTTTTCAATATCTAATACATTTCAGCAAACTATGCTACTTTAGTCCATTTATTTCAAAGTGTTCTTTAATCTCAAAACATTTGAGTTTTTTACAAAATTTTTCAGGCTGAGATGGGCCATTTCCTGGTCCCATACCTGCTCCTGGATCTTATTAACTGAGTGAATTCTCTCATGTGATCAAATCTTCTCCCATGTTTCTTTGTTTCTTTGTTTTATTCCTCCCACAACTGTATGGCCTCTCAGTCTCATGGACTCTGCAGATGAAGCACAATTTCTTCATTTGGGGGGAAGGTTTTTCCACATTCTAGACATTTATATTTTTTTACCCTCACTTGGATTCCTTCATGGCTACTCCGATGAAAATTCTGATTTAGTTTTTTCCCCACTCTGAGAACTGGAATAAGGTTGCTCCCTGTATAGACTTATTTGTTGGTCTTTCAGCTCAGACGAAAACGTGTTCTGGTACTTGGTTGCCCAGGGAACACACAGTTGAGTTGGGACAGTGTCCCAGTGGAAGAGCATCCTAAGACATGGGAGCCCAGGAGCCACCCTCACATAGTTCTGAGGTGGGACAGAGTCCCAATGGAAAAGCATCCTGAGACATTGGAGTCCAGGAACCACATAATTCTGAGAGGAAGCCTCCTCAGCAGAAACGTTCAAGCTCCAAGGGAGTGGATCCTCAGCTGACCTAAGGAGCTGAAGAGACCCAGCCCTGCTCCTTCTCTTCACTTTGTCCTGTCTTCTCTTCTTTGCTTTTTCTCTTCTACCAATGGGAGAGTCTCACCAGACAGCAAATCTCATTAAAGAGATTTATTGGAGGGTCCTGGGAGAAGAAGGACAAATCCAGGAGTGACTACCTATTCTCCCATTAGGACGCAGATAGCCAGGAATCTTACAAAGTGCCGTCCTTATATGGGGGATTTTGTAAGGTGGAGCTTTCTAGGGTGGAGATTTCCAGCATGTGTATTGGTGGTCCTGAGGTGGTGGAAGCTCGCGGATTGGTGGATTTTCCAGTTCAGGGATTGGTGGCTTTCTTTCAGACTTTTCACCTAAATTAGCATAATCAGGGGAGGATGTGCAGTAAATATTAAAAATTGGGTAACTTTTTATCCCCCGGTAGCACCGGCATTGTAGGACCGCAAGGCACTCAGGGTACTTTTATCTCAGTGGCTCCACACTGCCCCCAAGTACTCTCAGACCCTGGCAGTCTGTGAGCATGGCACCTTGCTGGACCCTAGAGTTAGTTCCTGTACTGGACAGCCATATGGAGCTACCCATAATTTATCTCTGGCTAGTATCTCCCCAGTGGCTCACTAGTAGCTGTGAACTCTCTGGTTTCAGCTACCTGGTAAAATCAGGGCTCTACAAGTCCAGCATGGGCAGGTCTATTGCAGCTTCCTGCCAGGGACTTTGCCCACACTCCCAACAACCACCCCTGGTAGTTAAAGTATAAACTCCCAACTACCCAGTGAAATCAGGATTCAATAAACTATAATTTATCAATCAGATTTATTTGTTAAATTCTCAATCCACAATACATCCACACAATAAACTCACAACCAATTGATAAGGATTTAAACTGTTCACCTAGATAAGATAAATTGACCTATAGAAATCCATCCCTTAAGAAATACACATAACTACCTAGGGTCATTTAAGACCACCCGGATTGGGTCGTCCTTCTCTATCTCCATCTTGATTTTCTCACTTTCCCTTCTCTCTCACCTTACTAAAACTTTGTCCCCCACCTTAACATTGTTACTATCCAATCATGGCCTTGACCTAATTTCTGCCAGCACTCACCAGCATATAAGTATCAACCTACAGGAGTGTCCTGTTGAGTGACTGAAGGTGACCTTTATGATAGTTCCAGAGGCTAGAAATATAGGTTAGTGAGGTCTGGGGAGAGTCCTGGCTACTAGAGCTCCTCAGGCAGGTGCCTGGGCCATTTTCCTGACTTGAGGATCTAGAGCATTTATAAAGGGTATCCATAGCAGGGAAAGCCTTTACTGCCACTTGAGTAGTGTGAATATCTAACATGTGTACTTATTTAGGTTTCTTTTATGATTGAATCCTCTCTCACTGTTGCCTAGTCTTAGGTTTTTCACCAGTATGACTCCTCTGGTGGGAAATAAATTAAGACTTTCGTGATCCTACTTTCCACTTGGGCCTTGTGTACAATCTCTTTGTTTTCTCATGTTGAGTAAATATGGCTATATTAGTGGCCACATGTTTCAAGAGATTGTTTACTGGAGCAATATTTTCTGTTGTAACTAGAAGACTTCTCGCTTTCTCTTCTGTGAGTTTATTCTTCCTTTTTGGCAAGCTTGTGGTTGCTGAGAAATCCAGAAACAGCCCATTGCATCAGTATCTGAAGACTTATCTCTGCAGTCTTGTTTCTGAAGATCTTCACCCCTAAGATTACTCTCAATGACTGCTGAGATAGAGAATGTTACACTGTTGAGACTTATGACAGCATTGGACATGGAGCATTAGGTTTCTTATGGAACAGTATCCTTGATAAGCTGGGTCTCAATTTTATAGGCAGGCTGCTCTACCTAGCAAGTTCCAGGTCAGCCAGGGCTACAAAAACAACAGTGCAATAAACAAACATGATTTTAAAGTCAGAAATCTCAGGACTAGTAGACAATAACTCCATTTCAATTCTTATTGAATGTGGGATAATGACTAATAAGTCTTTCCACCCCTGTTGGACACAAGCCTTTTCGTTTAAAAAATGAATTCTAAACAATTTCATGTTCTGTAATAGGCACAATTAAGTTTTTAGAGATTTTCTCTGTGGAGCACTACCTAAGTACTAGGAGTCAAAGGATGTTGTTCATAGTCTTTGGGCGTCTAGTGAGAAGGCACTTGTAAGAGGGACTGCTTCCAGACACTACACACTGCACAACTACAGCAAAGAAAAGCTTAAAACAATCCAAATAATCAACATTCAAGAAGGCATGGCACGTTCATGCACATCTTTGGCCAACTAAAGAGATTTCTATCACAGATACAATAAAATTATTGTACTAAAATTCAACAGTGCTTTTCTTCAGCATGAGTGATGACCAGGTTGTGACCCTGGACAATTCCAGAGGTACTCAGTACAGAAATTTTGAATGGTAGTTAACTAAGTTATATGAAAACTTTAGCTTTTATAACACATAGACTTTTCTGTATTCAGCTTATACTTCACTATGGAATCCTAGTCTAAGGAGGTGGTTCAGTGGGTAGCATGCAAGGTGAGCATGAGGGCCTGAGTTTAAACGTCAGAGCCTGTGTAAAGCTAAGCATGGTGGTATGCACCTGTAAACACAGAGGTCAGATGCAGACAGTATGCTCAGTGGACAGCCAGTCAAACACAAACAGCACTAGCTTTAGTGACTAATAAGACTTCTAAAAATAAAGTGGACCTGGGCATAGTGTCCCACATTTTAACCCTGGCACTTGAAGGCAAAGCAGATCTCTAAATTTATGGCCAGCCTGGTCTACACAGCCAGCTCCAGTTCAGCCAGGGCGCCACAATAAGAGTTTGTCTCTAAAACAAAAACCTATCATCGTCCGCATCCCAAAAATATATTAGTGGATCTACTCCTTTTTTAAAGACTTAAATGACACTGTTTCCCTTCTTTTCTAATATTTATTTCTCTTAATTCTGTTTTCTTATCTTACTACTGTATAAGACATTTTTAATAGGTTTAATAAATGTTAGGTTTCGGTTTTGTTTTCAACTTTAATAAATTACCAGCAGTTTTTTTTTTTCTTTAACACCAACTCTTGAATATTAAGGAAACTGAGGAAACAGCTGTTGATAGGGTGCCTGTTGGCATTCACAGTGTGCTGGGTTCACTGCCCTGGCTGACTCAACCTGGCATGGTGGTTCATGGCTACAATCCCAGCGTTTAGGGGTTGTATAGGAAGGTACTCAATTCAGGGAGAAATAACTTTCTTACAATGTTAAAGCTTCATAAAACAAAGTTTCCTTCCGTTCATTCAAAACAACTTTTTTAATCTTTAAAATTTTTTACATGCAAGAAGCTTATTCTTAGGCATTTAATAAAATAGTAACTTTTAGTTTAATGTTACCATTTTAGTGGGGTTTTCACTGTCCTTTTTACGTGTTAAATCTTTTTGCATATATGAAAATTACTTTCTGTTTGTCAATTTTATACTCCATTAACTTACTGAATGCTCTGTCTTTTCAGACATGCTGTAGGGTTTCCCAGCTACACATTTAAATGATACATAGAGTTTTTCTCTCAAACCCCAATGTATCTGATTTCTTATTCATTTACCTGCACAAGTTAGAATCTGTGACAAAATGCTAAATAGTAGCATTGCTGGTGGCATCTCTTCATTGGGACCTCAATTTTAGTGCGAATGTCTTCCATTAAGAAGACATTTTAAGAACTGATGACTAAGGCCCATTGGTAGAATGCCCATCCAGCATGAACAAACTCCTGGGTTTAATCTCCAGTACCACATAAACTGGGTGTGGAGGCACATTCCTAGCATTCAGGAGATAAAGGCAGGAGGACCAGAAGTTCCAGGTCAGCCTAAGATACATGAAACTTTTAAAGGGAAAACATTTTTTTAAATCAGAAACTATAGTTCAGTAATAAAGTACTTGTTGATCACATACACATAAAAAACATTTTTTTAAATCAGAAACTATAGTTCAATGATAAGGTACTTGTTGATTCAATCCCTTCAATCAATGTTGAAGTGCTTTTATGCACTTCAACATTGATTGAAGGGATTGAAAAACTTGTATTGGATATTCTTATGGATTGTATTGTATTGTATTGTGTTGTGTTGTATTGTGTTGTGTTGTATGAATTGGATTGGATTGGATATGCTTACGAATAAACTATTTGAATTTTATCCTTTCAGTAACCGTGAAAATAATCATAATTTTTATTATAATATATTCGTAGAAGTGTTTTTAAAATATATTTTATTTTTGTATGTGGTGGTTAGAATAAGAAGAGCTCTCATAGGCTCAGATATTTGACTGCTTAGTCATCAGTGAGTGACCCTATTTGAAAGGATTATAATCATTAGGAGGTATGCCCTATTGGAGCATATGTAGCCTTGTTGGAGGGAGTGTGTCACTGGAAGTGAGATTGGATTTCAAAAGCCCACACCAGGTCCAGACTCTCTCTGCCCATCTGCCTAACTGGATGAAGATACAGTTCTCAGATATTGCTTCAGCACCTGCCGGCATGTCATCATGCTTCCCACCATGATAGTGGATGAAACCTCTGAAACTGTAAGCAATCCCACCCCCCAATTAAATGCTCTTTTAAATGAGAATTTTGTTAGTCATGTTGTCTCTTCACCACAATAGAATAGAGACTAAGACAATATGTATGTGTATTTTGATCACATGCATTTTTATGTTTCATGTGTATCAGATCCCTTAGACCTGGAGTTATGAATGGTTGTGAGCTACCATGTGAGTGCTGGAGATCAAACCTGGGTCTTCTGAAACAAACAAATGCTTTTACCTGCTGAGACATCTCTCTAGCTCTCTTACCAGACTTTTTTTTTTTTAGACTTTTTTTTTAAAAAATCACTGAGGTTTTTTTTATCCAATTATTAGACTTTAAGTGTAACTTCTGTCCTTAAATGACTATAAGTTGTATTTTGTGTTCATGGGATAAATCTTTGATTTAAACATTGTGAGGTTCGAATTAGACCTCTACCAGGACCTCCTGAAACGAGACTCACAGAGGCAGTGATTGATGCAAATGCAAGAGGAGTTTAATCATTCCAACATGTTGGGGTCATATCATTTCAAAGGAGAGACATCCCCGAGCAGATTTTAACAGGGGATTATATTCCTTGCAAACAATTGGGTCAGAATTTACACAATGGTAATTAGGCAGGGTACTATGCACATTTGGTGGGTCAAAACAACTTTCAAATCAACTCAGTGTACCATTCAGAACTTTTCCAAGGGTTTGGGGGTCGGTTGGGAGTCACAAGTAGCTTTGTGTGATAGTTTGACTTGCAGCTGTTCCAGGAACTAAACCAGCTTCTTTTTCTTCCTGGAAGGGAGGGGACCTTGTGCTCGGAGGTTTGTGATGGGATTTTTCCCACTGGCCTTAGATTGACCCCAACTCTGGCTCTTTCATTCCCCTTTTTTCTTTTAGCATAGCTTCAATCTTGGAGCTTATAGTCCTCTAGCTCATACTCTTGCTTCCCTGCTCCCAGCTGCATATAGCATTGTCTTAAGATCATTTACTGGACTGACTATATTCTCTTGTAAAATCTACTAAGCAATTTAAAATGCAGGGGCCAAAAGTCAGAAATAAAGGTAAAATTATCAAGGGTCCAGCTGGGGTACCTTCATAACAGGGGGGATTAAGACACACAGTACATATGGACATAGAGTTAGCAGGGACAATAGACTCAGGACTGAGACTGAGACAACTTTAACTTGAGGGGGTTGATGTCTTTTTGAACCCTCTATTTTGGTACAGCTGGGGCCAGGTAGTCTTCTTTAGTGGAGAAGCAGGTCTGGTGTGGTTGTAATGCACCCAGGTGGTGATCATAGTCAACAGGATGATGAAATGTCCTTTTTACCTCGGTTTAGTCACACCTTGGTGAGATCTCTTCATATAGACCCAGTCTCTTTTTACCTGTGTAGTTCTGGAACCAGGCCTGCTTCACAGAGGGCACATAATTTAGGCCAAACATAGTCATGAGCCTATTGGGTAACTCTGACCTTAATAGCTGTTGTAGGCTGGACACAATGGGGGCTAGAATTCCCCCATTATATATCTTATATAGGGCAAAGGGAAGGAGAATCATCCAGTCCTCACCAGTCTCCAAGGCTAATATAGTTAAGCTCTCTTTTAGAGTTCTATTCATCCTTTCTACCTGCCCTGAACTCTGGGTACAATGTGCACAATGGAGTTTCCAATTAAGTCCCAAGATCTTAGCAAGTCCCTACTTACCTGAGATATAAAGACAAGCCCATTACCTGATCTTATTACCTCAGGTGCTCCAAACCTGGGAAAAATCTCTTCTAGTATTTTCTTTGCCACCACTGTGGCGGTCTCCTGTTTGATAGGAAAGATCTCCACCCATCCTGAAAAGGTATCTCTCTACAAAAACTAGTAAATATTTGTAACCATATTTCCCAGGCTTGATCTCAGTAAAATCTATTTCCCAAAAGACTCCTGGCCTGCTTCCTCTAGGTCTTTTTCCTTTCCCTACCTTGGTGTGGTAGGCATTCACTTGTTGACAAACCTGGCATCTTTCTACTTCTTCTTCTGCCAGGTACCTCAGGTCCATGATGAACACTCAGGAACCCTTGACTGCTTGCACTCATTTCTCAGTGCCCAGATGAGACCATTGGTGAATCTGGGGAAGCAGATCTCTTGCTTGGGCCTGAAGCAAAATAACTTTTCTTCCTTGTGTCTTCCATTATCCTTCTTCTTTAAGGTAATAGTTAGTGGGGTAACCAGAGATCTGAACTGCATCCTCTGGGGATTACTATAGAAGGGGCTAGCCCTTAGTCCAGTCATTTACCCCACCACCACCCCTTTTCTTTGTCTTTATTAGTTGAACTGTAACTGTGGCCAGGTCATTAGAAGCAACCTCTTTTGCCATTTTACCTGCAAAGTTGTTTCCCTTAGCTACGAAAGTCTCTACTTTTTGGTGGCCTGGGCAATGGATGGTGTTCACTTTTTGTGGTTTAAGGAGAGTCTCTAAGAGTACCTTGATCTCGGCTTTGTTCTTAATTTCCTTGCCGTTGGATGTCAGGGAACCCCTCTGCTGGTATATCGTGCCATGCACATGAGCAGTGTTGAAAGCATACCTGCTATTGGTGTAGATGTTAATTTTCTTTCCAGCTCCCAGATCTAAGGCCTTGATGAGTGCAATTAGTTAGGCTTTCTGGGCTGATGTTCCAGGGGGCAATGATACTGCCCAGAGCACTTGTTGCCCATCTACTACAGCTGCTCAGGCCTTGCACGGCCCATCTAGGAGAAAGCTGCTGCCGTCAGTGAACCAGGTAACCTCAGCATCGGGCAGTGACTGGTCAGAGAGATCTTTCCACCGTCCCTGTTCCCCTGCCAGGACCTGCAAACAGTTGTGGGCAGGTACCTCAGGATCGGGGTCAGGTAATGTAGTAGCCAGCTTGAGGGTTTGAAAGTGACTCCATCCGAATTCAGCAACAAAGTCTGGTAGTGGGTCACAGAGGGGGGGCTGGCACACTACGCTCTCAAGAGCATGGGGGGTGGGGGTGTGACAGTCAAATCCTGTCCTAAAGTCAGCTTATCTAAATCCTAGACCAGGCCTGCCACCGGCGGCGCTATTATTCTCAGACAGGTAGGCCATCCAGCCACTACCCGGTCCAGTTTCTTTGACAGGTAAGCAATAGGGATATTCCATGGGCCCAGTGATTGGGTCATCACCCCCTTAGCCATCCCTCAGTTCTCAGACACAATGAAAAGAAAGGGCTTGCTGATGTCAGGCAGCTCGAGTGCAGGTGATACCAAAGGGGGTCCTCTTAATTGCATCAAATGCCTGTTGTTCTCCCTCACCTCAGAAAAAGGGCTGTCTAGCCTTAATAAAAGGATGGGTGGGGGGGCACTAGCTTGGTAAACCTGGGAATCCAAAGCCTACAAAATCCAGCAATCCCCAAAAAATCCTCACACTTGTTTGGGGGTCTTCCGGGCAGGGATATGAAGGATGGTTTCTTTCCTGGCCTCTGATAACCAGTGCCTCCCATCCTTACTGTGTCTGTTTGGTTTCTGTTTCCATGATCTGTCCATTGATGAAAGTGGTGTTTTGAAGTCTCCCACTATTATTCTGTGGGGTGCAATATGTGCTTTGAGCTTTAGTAAGGTTTCTTTTATGAATGTAGGTACCCTTGCATTTGGAGCATAGATGTTCAGAATTAAGAGTACATCTTGGTAGATTTCTTTTTCCTTTGATGAGTATGAAGTGTTTTTTCCTTATCTTTTTTGATAACTTTTGGTTGAAAGTCAATTTCATTTGATATTAAAATGGCTACTCTGGCTTGTTTTTTTTTTTTTGAGAGCTTTTGCTTGGAAAATTATTTTCCAGCCTTTTACTTTGAGGTAGTGTCTGTCTTTGTCTCTGAGGTTTCCTGTAGGCAGCAGAATGCAGAGTCCTCGTTGTGTATCCAGTTTGTTAGTCTATGTCTTTTTATTGGGGAATTGAATCCATTGACATTAAGAGATATTAATGAAAAGTAATTGTTGCTTCCTGCTATTTTTGTTCTTAGAGGTGGAATTATGTTTGTACAGGTATCTTCTTTTGGGTTTGTTGAAAGTTTACTTTTTTGGTTTTTCCATGGTGTAGTTTCCCTCCTTGTGATGGAGTTTTCCATCTATTATCCTTTGTAGGGCTGAATTTGTGGAAAGATATTGTGTAAATTTGGTTTTGTCATGGAATATCTAGGTTTCTCCATCTAAGGTAATTGAGAGTTTTACTGGGTGTAGTAGCCTGGACTGGCGTTTGTGTTCTAAGGTCTGCATGACAACTGCCCAGGATCTTCTGGCTTTTAGAATCTCTGGTGAGATGTCTGGTGTAATTCTGATAGGTCTGTCTTTATGTTACTTGACCTTTTTCCCCTACTGCTTTTGATATTCTTTGTGCATTTGGTGTTTTATCATGGACAGAAAGAATTTCTTTTTTCTTCCAGTCTATTTGGAGTTCTGTAGGCTTCTTGTATGTTTTTTGCATCTCTTTAGGTTAGGAAAGTTTTCTTCTATAATCCTGTTGAAGATATTTACTGACCTTTTGAATTGGGAATCTTCTCTTTCTTCTACATTATCCTTAGGTTTGGTATTCTCATTGTGTCCTGGATTTCCTGAGTGTTTTGGGTTAGGAGCTTTTTGCATTTTGCATTTTCTTCATCTGTTGAATCAATGTTTTCTATGGCATCTTCTGCACCTGAGATTCTCTCTTCTATCTCTTGTATTCTGTTAGTGATGCTTTCATCTACAACTCCTGGTCTCTATCCTCGGTTTTCTATCTCCGGGGTTGTCTCCCTTTGTGATTTCTTTGTTTCTATTTCCATTTTTAGATCCTGGATGGTTTTATTCAATTCCTTTGCCTATTTGGTTCTGTTTTCATGTAAATCTTTAAGGGATTTTTGTTTTTCCTCTTTAAAGGCTTCTACCTATTTACCTGTGTGTTGTAGATCTCCAGTACTTTCTGTGGTGGGAGAACTGGGTTCTGATGATGCCAAGTAGCCTTGGTTTCTGTTGCTTAGGTTCTCGTGCTTGCCACTCAACAACTTGTTGTCTCTGGTGTTAGTTGGTCTTGCTGTCTCTGACTGGAGCCTGTCCCTCCTATGGGCCTGTGAGCCTGAGATCTTAGGCGTGTCAGCACTCCTGAGATACCAGCTCTTTCCATGCAGGCTTTGAGTCTGGAAAGCTATGCCGCAGGGTTAAGTTCAGGGTGTGCCGACGGAGACTGGAGGGAACCTGTCCCCAGTTGCTCCACAGTTCCTGAACCCTGTGATCTCCTGGCAGGTCCCTCTTTGGCTAGTTATTAGAGCAAAGAATGTTCATCTCACTTGTGGACTTAGCAGTGTCAGCTCTCCCGGGAAACTAGTTCTCTCCACGTGGGATTTGGATCTGGAGAGCTGTGCCACAGGGTTAACTCCGGGGTGCACAGATGAAGACTGGAAGGAGCCTTAATTTTAGAGGCTTAATTATCATCAGTGAAAAATTAATACATATGAATTATAATATTAAGTAATGTGAACAACTATGAATTTTCTTCTGAGAATAATTTTAGTGTGCACCATAGTTTCTATTTTTCTTTTTTTATTCTTTTTGACAAAGTTATTATGTAAACATAGCTGGTCTGAAACCTGCTGTGTAGATTAGGCTACATAGCCTCCAATTCAGAGATCTGCCTACCTTGGACTTTCAAGTTCTGTGATTACAGGCTTGAGCCACCAGGCCTGTCCCTCATCATAAACGCTGAAATAGACACGAGGTTCTGATAGTGTTCCATAAGAAATCATGCAATTCTAATTTGTTTTCTCTTCCCTTCATTAGCTCAATGTTTTTTATTTTCAGAATCTGGCTATATAGCTCAGTTGACACAGTGCTTGCTTCAAATGTAATAAGGCCTGGGTTCAAGTTCTAGCACCACCTAAACCAAACAGGGCAATGCCTCCTTGTGATCTCGGTACTCAGAAGATGAGAAGCAAGAAGGTAAGGAGCTCAGGGTCATCCTTGGCAATGGAGAGAACATGAGGTCAGCCTGGGTTACACAGAGATCCTGTCTTAGTTACAGTTTTATTTCTACGAAGAGACGTCATGACCAAGGCAACTCTTATAATGGCAAACATTTAATTGGGGCTGGATTATAGTTTCAGAGGTTCAGTCCATCATCATCATGGCGGGAAGCATGGCAGGGTGCAGGCAGGCATGGTGCTAGAGGAGGAGCTGAGAGCTCTACATCTTGATCCACAGACAGCAGGAGAAGACTTTGAACCACACTAGGTGTGACTTGAGCATAGAATATCCCAAAGCCCACTCCCACAGTGACATTCTTCCTCCAACAAGGCCACAGCTACTCTAGCATGGACAGGGTGGGTGCTGGGGATCAAACCTGGGTCCTTTGAAGGAACAAATGCTCTTACCTGCTAAGTCATCTCTCTAGCTCCCTTACTAGACTTTTAAAAAATTCACTGAGTTTCTTTTATTTTGATCTGATTAGTAGATTTTAAGAATAACTTCAATCCTTAAATGATTATTAAGTTGTATTTTGTATTCATGTGATAAAACTTTGATTTAAACATGGTAACTTTTCAGGTTTCAGTGTTTTGTTTGTTTTGGTTTGCATTGGGAAAAGAAGAAGCTGTCATTACTGAAAACTCAGTGACTTTACTAGACACTCTGCTTACAACTTCAGGCCAGAGTGTCCTTGCTTAGAGATAACTCAGGAAACAGTAATTTTGAGTCCCATGAGACCTAAGATAAGTCTATATGGGATCTCTTCACTATGAAAAAGAATCCTTCAAGCAACTTGCAAATATTTCAATCAAGTGATTACCTAGGAGGACTAAATTCAAGGAAGCCAAGAACAACACAAAAATTCTAAACTCTCACAAACATTGAAGACCACTTGATAATTAATCCAATCTCTATACATTTAAAAGACATTTCCACCCTCTTTCATTCACAAAGAAAATTGAACGCTTCTTACTTAAAAGATGAAATATTAAAAGTTTTAACTATGATTATTTTTAAGTCCCATTTCTGGCCGCTGTTTTGTAGCAAGTTACTTACCATTTTCTATGCATTAATCCTGTATATACATACCCGGCTCCCTTCTTATATTGTTTTAATAATGGCAACTGCAAATAAATGTAAAACTAGTTACAGTAATACTCAGTTTATATTCAGGTCTACATAAAAACCTAGCTGCCATTGTCATCAGTATGTACAGCAAGTTAGTCACTCCACCAGACATTAACTAACTCGTAGATCAGAACGAAAAATACATTTTACAAATGTTGTATTTGCCATTATCTAGTGTTAAAAATTGTATGCAAATTTCAATTCATTACAGAACACCTATAGTATCCATCAGGTATGGATGTCTTAAAATTCATCAGTTTGAATGACTATGTTTTTCTCCCTCTTCCAAGTACCTCTGATTTTCAACCAAAATAAGAGAAAACTGAAATAAGGTGTGAACAAGCTTAGACACTATTGTTGCAATGGTTTTCTTTATAAATTTCCTTTTTTTCCCCACATTTGCTTTTGTGTATTTGTGTATAATACTCCTTCTCCATTAATGTATTTGCCCTCCTTAATGCTAACATTTTGTTAAAGAGACCTGTAAAGTGGGTAGCTATTTTGATTTTTCTTTGAAAACAGAATTCTTTAATGGGATGTGCCTAGGCAGATGAAATCCTGGGTCTGAGGAGAAAGGAAGGGACCTCATTTCTAATCCTGTCTCTTCCCACTGCGAGCTAAACACAATCTCATTTTATGTCATAGCTATAAATAGAAGCCTACAGCTGTGTTTTCCAAATATGCTGGGAAAAAATGATATCCTCTCTAAAGTAAAGAAATTGGAGAAATGTCAAAAAGACACTTTCTGGGGCTGGAGAGATGGCTCAAAGATTTAAGAGCATTGGCTGCTCACCCAGAAGACCTGGGTTCAATTTGCAGCATCTACGTGGCAGCTCACAACTTTGGTAACTCCAGTTCTGGCCTCTGTGGGAGGCATGGACATGGTGCACAGCTATACATGCAGGCAAAACAATCACATACGTAAAATAAAACCTTAAAGAAACATTTCCAGCCACACAGTGGTAGCACACGGCTTTAATCCCAGCACTTTGAAGAGGGGGAGTTGGGGGACAGTCAGATCTCCGCAAGTTTGAAGCCAGCCTGGTCTACAGAGCAAGTTCCAGGACAGTCAGAGCTATATGGAGAAAACCTGTCTCAGAAAAACAAAAACAACAACGAAACTTCCATTCAGCATCCCTGGGTAAGGTTGATAATACAAAAATGTGTGCACACAGAATATTCTGAGACATTAGAAATTTCTAATCTAATCTTCACCTCTCGTGCTTTGCAAAGTGCTAGGGAATCAAACCCAGGGCTTTAGTAGGCAAACAGCACTCTACCAACTGAGCTACATCCCTAGCCCAGGACTCCTTTTTCAAAATCCATTATCTAACTTAAATCATGGCTAATGCAGAGCATCTATTACTCCCCAGTACCAGCCTCTTCTCTTGTGAAGCATCCACGTGCTTCTCAGCATTGCTCTGAAGGCTTGAACTCTCACAACAACCAAGGACTCCATGACTTTCTTACTTGGTTGGATAGTCCTGGCCAAGCTTGGAATCTGGAAAAACTCCCAGTACAAAAGTCTCCTCTGTTGGGGTGATGATTTTGTACACTCTGTGAAGATGTGTCTTTGTCCTTCCTTGCCTGCTTAAGGCACCTTCTGATTGATCAAAATAAAAAGTCTATGGCCTTTAGAAGAAGGTAGAATAGAAGGTGGGACATCTGACAAAGGAACTCTGGGAGTCAGGTACAAGGAGATTCGCCACCCAGACACAGAGAAAGTTGGACATATGAAAACAAGGGGAGTGTGGGAAACACTTTCAGAGTTAACTTTGGCTGACTTCTTTATTATTAATCAAAAACGAATCTGCTGACAGCTGCCTTTGTTTTTAGTTAAGATGTGTGTCATACCCTACCAAGTTCCTCTGCTCATGCATACATCCTTGAGAGACTGGACTGGCCTGGAGGAAACGGCCTTAGTCAAACATAGGCACTGTGTACGTAAACTTGCCATGTAAGCATTGGTGGTCGTTGTTTATCTTCCTGGAGTTGGCCCTGCTTTGTGTTGCTTGCCTTAGGAAGCCACTGAGACAGTACACGTGCTGCTGGCGAGGAATTGACCTGCCGCCCTCCCATCCCTGTCTCTTACATCTGCTTTCTGCCTTTCCTATAATCACCCTCACTCTCCTAGTCGTGGTTCCATGTTGACTGGCTGGCTGGCTACATCAGAATGGCGCCCAGCATGAGGCTTGCCTATAGGAGGTGCAGTGAAGGACACAGCTCAGGAAAAGTGAAAGTAAGGGTTGGCAGGGGTGATTAACCTTCAGGAGTAAAAGATATAGGAAAACAAGGATTAGGGAGCTCAGAAAAGGTAAGGGAGCTCGTAAAAAGTAAAAGTCAAAAAGAGAAAAAGGAAAAAAGGAAAAAGAAAAGAAAGGAAAGAAAATGGGAATGGCCATATGCTTTTTGTGCAAATGTTTAATAAGCTTTGCTGAAGTAGGGTGAAAGCAATTACATTGGTTTTTTTTTTTTTTCACATTTTGTAGACAAGGTCTGTCCTTAGTTTCCTGAACAAAGTACCATAAATTTAGCAAACTGAAAGAAAGTTGGAGAAAGCCTTCAAAATTGTTATGCTGTGCAGGGACTAGGTAAAAGTTCCTGTACTTTTAATCTTTGAAGCTTGATTAGAGCTAGGAGAGAGAATGAAAATCAGAGAATCGGTCCTTCCCCCTTTCAAGGGGACAAAGAAGAGAGAAAGCAAAAAAAAAAAATATATATGCAGTCCAAAGTGGCACCCAGAGCTCACCCCTGACCCTCCATTTTTAGGTGGCTGCAGAGGCAGCAACTCTAAGCTCTGACATAGATGACTTATGATCCAGCAGGTCAAGGTCTAATAAAAAATGTTCATGGAAAATATTTGAGATTGATAAATACAGGGAAAATAAAAATGCTTCAAATGAAAGATGTTTAAAGTTGGTAAATGCAAAGAGGAACACTCCTCCATTGTTGGTGGGATTGCAGACTGGTACAACCATTCTGAAATCAGTCTGGAGGTTCCTCAGAAAATTGGACATTGAACTACCTGAGGACCCAGCTATACCTTTCTTGGGCATATACCCAAAAGATGCCCCAACATATAACAAAGACACATGCTCCACTATGTTCATAGCAGCCTTATTTATAATAGCCAGAAGCTGGAAAGAACCCAGATGCCCTTCAACAGAGGAATGGATACAGAAAATGTAGTACATCTACACAGTGGAATACTACTCAACTATCAAAAACAATGACTTTATGAAATTCATAGGAAGATGAATGGAACTGGAAAATATCATCCTGAGTGAGGTAACCCAATCACAGAAAAACACACATGGTATGCCCTCACTGATAAGTGGCTATTAGTCCAAATGCTCGAATTCCCCTAGATGCACAGAACACATGAAACTCAAGAAGGATGACCAAAATGCAGACGCTTCACTCCTTCTTTAAAAGGGGAACAAGAATACCCTTGGGAGGTAATAGGGAGGCAAAGTTTAGAACAGAGACTGAAGGAACGCCCATTCAGAGCCTGCCCCACATGTGGCCCATACTTAACCTTGGATGCCAAGGGACTCTCTGCTGTGAGTGTCTGTGGCACCCTACAACTATGCATACTTATGCCCAGGTGAGATGGAAGGATCCACTCACTGGCATATAGCATGGTCCTGATCCAGTATTAATAGGGGGAAACAGGGCATGTTTGTGGTTTTTTGCAGGATGCTGAAGGAGCACAGTGGCTGCCAGAGAGATTGGTGAGACATACTGATGCTGGGACAAAGAATGATGCTGACTGTGACTTTGCTGGGTGCCCTGACAATAATGACAGGGAAGCTATACTGGGCATATGTGCCTGACCCACCTTAGCTACATACTTATGTGTGGTCAAAGCCAGAAGTACTTGTGACCTCTAATAATACTCAGCTGTTAGGATTCCCTTAGTCTGAGAGTGAGTTACACTGCTATAGGTCAGGGCCTACCTATTTGTTTTACTAGAAATAGTACCAGTGCTGGATGTTTCTGTGGACACTCAGACTTGGAAGAAGAATGTCTCTAAGACTGTAGTGCAAGCATGAAGATGGGAGTGCCGATGTCTCAGACCGGACAGGCTGCCTTGCCTCAGGCTTTTAGATCTTGCAGGACAGAGAACATGAAAACTGTGGAACCTGCCTTCAAAAACACAATCAAATGGAGAAGTTGTTATAATGATTCTCCTCTTTCCTTTAATGTGCCTGGTTATACCAGCTCAATCATGGACTACTCTACAAATCAATTTGATATTGAACAAAAGGAAATGACAGTGGGCATTTGGAAGGCTGGCTCTGAACATTTTCAGAGACGTATTTGGAAATTGGCAGCTGCCTTGCATGATGTTAGGTTTGCTGTGGATAAAACTGGAACGGGTTCTGGGGTGAAGGTAAATGTGGCAGCCTGGGTTACCCCACCTAATCTTTTCATAATTGTGAATGTTACCTTTGTTGTAAGCTCTGATAATGAGTTCAATGTTTCTTGTTTTCACTGTCTTTTGTCCAATTGTGTGTCTGTACTGTATAATGGGCAATCTGTCATGATAGTGCATCAACCAGAGTCCCTGTAAATTTATCTGAATCCTGGTATTCAGAAACAAATATTGGAAATGGGAAACAAATATTGGAAGAACTAGATCGTGCTCTGGCGAGGAGCAAATGTACGGTTGGGCTGATCATTGCCAGTGTTGCTGCTCTCAGAACACTGAGAACCAGCGGTACTAATTCTGCATTAGCTTTAGCACAGCAAGTTTTGTTAATCATCTTGCAGAAAATGTAACCAGTGCCCTGACCATACAAGAGGATTTGGATAGACAGCTAGAACCAAGAATTGATGAATTGCGTGATATAGTGTGGATTATGGGAGATCAGGTACAAGGAACAAAAGTCAGAAGGCATTTGGAGTCTTGATCAATATCTATGGATTTGTAAAACTCCAAAAATGTATAATGAGAATTGGCATAATTGGACCAGAGTAAAAAGTAACTTCGGGGTATTTAGCACAATACCGATACTTCTTTAGATTTATTAGCCCTGCATAAGGAGGTTGTGAATTTAAGAAATGAAAAACCTTTGTCTTTTGACACTGCTGGCATTGCAAATGATATTCTGAAAAGTTACAGCACTGGACAAGGGAGGGAGGGAAAGGAGAGAGAGAGAGAGAGAGAGAGAGAGAGAGAGAGAGAGAGAGAGAGACTGAGCTGGAAAAACGAAGCCTTGCCCAAAGGAAAAGGTCAGCAGTGATGGTCAGCGAGGAGGTTGAACCATAGCCTTAAAGACCAGGGCTCGGGTTACTCCCATTTCCAAGAATACCAGAGGAATGCCGGACACTCAACAGTCACTCCCTCGAATCCAGGGAAGTGTTTATGCCGACCAGGCGGGGGGGGGGGGGACTTAACAACTGTGTTGCATGGAGTGTCTAATCAGGCAGAAAGTGAACCTGTTGCAGGTGAACTGGAAATAGGATCCTGGTGTGTTGTTTTGACCCACGATGGGGAGCACGAGCACCAGGAGAGCCTTCTGAGTTCCTTGACAGAATGCTATCATCTAAGCAAGCGATGGATGCCATAAAGTCACAGCATGTGACAGATCTCACATGGGAAGTTTATTGGGCAAGGGGTACACAGCGACTGCCTCTGGGTGATGGTAGAGGGAAAGACAGCAGGGAACGGAGGGACCAGCCTTTTATAAGGGGATGGAGCTCATGCACAGGGGAGGATATGTGACTGGTAGTGACAACGGGAATGTGTCCCATCTTGGCAGCTAATAAGGACTTACCCTGTTGTTGCTGGGCCCCTAGGGGTTGGCGGTAGAGATGGCTGGTTGCTAACAGATGCATCTGAAGAATGGCTTGAGATTGATCTCCACTCTCGTGTGCCATATACCCCACATTCACACATATGTGAACAATCATGCAGACGGGCGCGCACACACAAAAAGGTAGTATTGTTACCCAGTAAAGTATGTACAGCCTGCCTTCATAGTTATGTTTAAATCACTAGATGTCAATGTAGTACGACACAAGACAGCAAATAGAATAAATTAAAAGACAAGTTGCAAAAGGGTATTTTATAATAATAGGAATAGCAGCAGACTGCCCGAAAGGAAACGGATACATAATTCTCTTCAGGTCTGAGATCTAGTAGAATGTAAGGGTCTCTGGACCATGGTTGGGCCTGGAGGCGGGAGGGAGAGCATTGGAAATACAGTACATGATACGGAAGCTTAAATGTGCTGGTTCCTGTAAAGACATCGCCTTTAAAGCCAGAAAGATGCTTCCTTAAGAAAACAAACGAAGCAAGGAGAGCATGCTCCTCTTGGGAGTCTGCTCACTTTTCTTCTCTTTAGGTTTTATGTGTCCTCAAGACCAGGGCAGACAGAATGATGGGCATATTCTTCCTGGGGAAGGAACATGGAATGGCTCCTCTGTCTCAAGAATGTCTGAGAGTACCAATTCTGGCTGTGTTGTGAAACAGCCACGCACTTCCTCTTCTCACCACCACGGGATGTCGTTGTGGTGGACGGCCCCTTCGCCTTTGATCGACAGTATCGGAGTTCCTCTGCTAGGGTTTACTGTGCTTCTTGCATACTGTATTGGCTAATGTTGTCAACTCGTCAGGATTTAGTGTCACGCATGGGACAAGCGCCTGGGCATGTGTGTGAGAGTGTACCTTGAGTAGGTTGGTCGAGGAGGGAAGATCTACCCTATAAATGTGGGTGGCAACATTCCCTAGGCTTGAGTCCTAGACGGCATAGTGAAGGGAAAAGACAGGCTTTTGAAGGCCATCACTCTCTGCCTCTTGATGGCAGATGCAATGTGGTCATCTGCCTCACGTGCCTGCCATGTGGCCCTCTGCCAGGATGTTCTAACCCTTCAACTATGAATCAGAATAAATGCCTCCTCCCCCAGTTGCTTTGTCAGAATATTTTATTATAGCAATAATAGTACTAAATAATACAAGTACAGTATTATTTTTTCTTTTCGTACGGAGGCTGGACCCCAGTCAGAGTAACCCGAATCCATCCGGTTAGACCCAAACTCACGGGTACCATCCTACCTCAGCCTCTCAGTTTCTCAGTTTCACACTGATATTATCTTCCTACTCATTACATTCCTTGCACCAACTGACACCTTTTTAATGACTTCCGAGTGCATGAATGTGAGGCATAAGCCAGAATGTTGGCACAGTGTTGGGCACTCAGTGAAGTATCTGGTCACTGACAGGACTGAGGGTCCAAAGAGCTATGTTTTTCTTCATCATGTCCCCAGGGTTAAAGGCAGGTTGACAGGAACTGGAGGGGAGAAGCCAGAGGCCAGGTACATGTCATGTTGCTCCTAGCTGTGTAGTCTAGAAAGCTGCCCGCCTGCTTGGGGCCACCCTCATTCACAGGCTGGAGAAATGTGCCTTCCTGTTGCGTTGCTATTATTACCACCAGGAGCCATTCTCCACAGAGTTATATTCCCCTTCCTGCTCGCCAGAGCGTTGCAAGTTCCTGGGACTCTGAACTGTCTTGTCTCCATACTCCACCTCCCAGTGACAGCCACTGGAGTCCAAGACAGGAGTAGTCCCCAGCGTGGTGATGTAACTTTAGAACCTCTGGAGAATGTCAGGCAGCAGGTCCATGCACTCTTCGTATCACCACAGAAGATGAGGCTGGGGTGAGCAGCTGCTAGGTCCCAATCACGACAACTGCAGGAAGAAGAAGACCTAGCTGGGATGGGGATGTGTGGGCTTCTCCCAAGGCGCTCCCAATCTAAGGAAGAGGGAGTTTACTGAGATTGCGGTAGGGGACAGGAACATACAGGGACCCGGTGTACCAAAGCCAGTACTTGCCTTGATTTAGGCATTTACCAGCATGTTCTTAAGCACCTGTCAGTTCTGGACTACAGAGGGGGAGGGGGGAAAGAAAGATGGAATAAAGTTTTAAGTATGTCCATTCAGGAGGTCTGAATTATACTCTCCCCACAAGGAAAGATGAGGATTCTCCTCCTTAGGGCTCTGAAGCCTATGTTAGTTATCAGCCAAGATCTCCCAGGCACCCTAAACACTGAAGCTGTTACCTCGATCAACAAGGCAAACACAGAGAGACCAAGCAGAGCTGTGAAGCCTTTTATGACCTGTTTTATGCTTCAGTTCTAGGTGTATCCCCACCCCTCCCCCTTCTGAATAGTTCCCCAGAGCAACAGATAAAGGATAATTACAAAAACCCTTGATGAGCTTGTTACCACCATACTTACGAAGGAAGGTTTCCACTTCAGGAAAGATTTAAATTTTCTTTTGTTGTTCTGAGAATGGATCTCGTGTAGCTCAGGTGTGTCTTGAGCTGACGAGGGATGAAGGTAATCTTGAGGTTCTGATCCTCCAGCTTCCAGCTCTGGGCAAAGTATTACATTGAAATCCTGTGTGTGTGCACCATCACACTTTAGGTGAACGGTGGGGATCAAGGCCTGGGCCTTGGTTGTGCTAGGCCTGCACCCTTCCCGTGTTGCTACATCTGAAGCGCTGAATGCCATTTCGGAGCCCAGCATTTCTAAAATAGAGGAAGGAGAATGGAAGAAACTGAGTGAGTGAACGAGTTAGAACAGAAAGAAGCTGCAGGCAGGGTCAGAAACGATTTGTTGGTGGGGAAGTGAATCTGAGCTGCCTGAACCCCAAGGAGGAAACGAGTGGGTACTTTCCACCTCCCTCCGAGCTCGCTGACCTGAGAAACGCTGCATATTCTTCTCTGCGGACTTTGATTTCTGGTAGAGCAGGTGCAATTTTTCTTTAACGCCTGGAGGAATGCCCAACAGCTCAGAGGCAGTCATCGTCTCAGCCCTAGAGACAAGAGATTGTCAGCCAGAGAGGACAAGATGTCGTCTGCAGCCCCATGAGGTGACAGACCGTCCCGGCTCAGGTGACACCAAGAAGTCTTTCCTAGAATCAAAACTCTGACACTGGTCCTCACCTTCAGCTGCACACTGGGTGTCTTTGAACTACTGCTATAAAGATCACAGTGAGTTTAAATGGCAGCCTTAAAACTGAGTTAGTCGGGGTTGGGGATTTAGCTCAGTGGTAGAGCACTTGCCTAGCAAGCCCAAGGCCCTGGGTTCGGTCCCCAGCTCCAAAAAAAAGAAAAGAAAAGAAGAGAAAAGAAAAGAAAAGAAAAGAAAAACTGAGTTAGTCTTGCTGTCAGAGTTCTCTGTGTCAAATGAATTATACTTTACTACTTCTATTGAAAGAGAAAAAAAAGAACTAATGCCAGTTCACTCCCATTAGAGTGGCCATTATAACAGCAATGAAAAACAGTAAGGGGAAGTTATAAGTTGATGACAAAGAGGTGGAATAATGAGCACCTCGGGAGGGGATATAAAATGACACATATACCACTGGAAATAGTGTGCAAGTTCCTTAAAATCTCTCGATGGGGCGGAAATACAGTAGGTGCAAAAATCTGAGAAACTAAAGGCAGAGTCTGGAGCAGCACTTGTACTGTGCACATAAAAACACCGCTCCCAATAGCCCAAAGGCAAAAACAGTCCAAATGTCCGTCAACAAATACTCTGTGGTAGCTGCGTCCAAAGGGGAGTCTCTTGGCAGTTAAATAGAGTGGAATTCTGACGCGGTTACAGCACGAATGAGCTGTGGCATGAAAGCAAGCTGAAGGCTAAGGGACAACTCGCATGGTTCTGACGACATGGGGTGTTTAGAACAGTCAACCTAATAAGCAGGGAAAACCAGACTGGTGGTTGCCAGGAGACAGGGGAGGGAGGATGAGGAGTTAGGGTTCAAGGGTACAGAGTTCTTGTGTGGGAAGACAAAAAGGTTATGGAGTTAGATGGTGCAAGCAGGTGCACGCCAACACAGATGTATTAGCATTAGTGCGCTGCAGGCATAAAATAATTGAGATTTTATGATCTGCATATTTTAGTGGAAAAATCATTTTTAAATCCCACTAACCCCCAACTCCCAGCCTCGGGACTGGGATTTAGTCACTGTGGCTGAGGCCTGGAAACCAGGATTTTGTAAAGTTCCTAAGTGACTCCGGGATGTAGCCTTTTCTAGCTCACCTTTCTCTTCCCCTGCCTGCTTGGCTTCACCCACCTTCAAATCAACCCCCAGGGACATCCCCCTCCCAAAGTGCTTGAGATTAGAGGCAGTTCTGGGAACCCTGTCACGAAACAAAAAGCATCCATCCGAGAGGTTTCTTAGGGAAGCACCACTTGGGTTAGGCAGGACTGGGATACATTCTTTCTTCCCAGTAATCCTTTCCTGCCCTCCCCACCCCCACTTGGTTAGACTCCCATTTTGTTCTTCCCACGCAAATCCAGGAATGATGGCCTCAGGAAGCTTCAGGAAACAGGAGCTCTGGGTTACAGACCCAGCTCCTTCCTAAGACTGTATCATCCAAATGCTTTCTGCTAGACACCCAAGGGGATACCATGGGACCTCTCTGCACCTGTGCAAGGTGGCTCCAATGTCCTAGGAGAGAAAAAAGGGAAGATCTCCATTAACGGTCTCCAAGAGTTGTGACTCCCTGGATGCAAACTGCTCTCTGACTCCCAGTCCTAGGGTGCCAGTAAACAGGCTCATTTCTCCTTCATGGTAATTCTAATCACAAGGATGGAAGCCTTGCTTGACCCCACAGTGCAACCACCCTCACGTTCTTCTGGTCTTTTCTTGGGTGGTGCTAGGTGTTCTGGGCTTCTGAGAGACCTCATCAAAGAGGCATGAGCCCAAGAGACACTGTGGGTCATTGAAACCAAGTCCCATTCCAGGCCTTAATGGCACTACTTCCTGGCTTGAGAGGAGTGGGGGTAGTAAGAGCCCGAGTCATGCCATTGTTCGCAGCAGGCAAGTACAGGTACACTCACACTGACCTGCATGAGCTCCCACTCTGGCTGGTCTTGCTTGGCCTCTAGTTCTCCAATCAGCTTATCCAGTAGGGAAACCTGGGTGTAGTATGTCTCTCGGACCTTGCCGATGGTCTGGACTAGCTCCTGCAGCCAGGTCACAAAGAGTTGCTCTTGCTGCTCCAGGAATTGGAATAGCTTCTCAAGTGGACATGATATCCTCTGTTTCTGAGTTTCTGTTTGTTTCTGGGGAACATAGAATTGGGAGATGTATGTATCTAGGGATGTATGTATCTAGGGATGCCCTCCAAGTTCATCTGATAGATGAGAGGCGGGTTCTCTCGGTGTCAAGTTTGAACGAGAATGACTCTTATAAGGCTCATATATTTGAATGTTTGGTCCACAGTTGGTGGAACTGTTTGGGAAGGATTAGGAGGTGTGGCCTTGGGGAGGTTGAGCTTTGAGGTTTCAGAAGCCCATGCCATTTCCAATTTTCTTTGTCTCTTCCCATCTGTTTCCCCTGTCTCTCTGACTGTCTCTGTCTCTCTCTGTCTGTCTCTGTCCCTGTCTCTTTCTACTCTCCCTATCCCCCTCTCTCTTGGCCTAATGCATTTAGATTAGCTGTAAGCTCTCAGTTACTGCTTCAGCATCAAGCCTGCCTGCCTGATGCCATGCTTCCAGCCATGATGGTCATGGACTCTAACCTTCTAGAACCATAAGCCACCAATTAAATGCTTTCTGTCGTAAGTTGCCTTGGTCAGGGTGTCTCTTCACAGCAATTTAAAGTTTAACTACTTAAGCTATCCCTCCTCCCTGCCAGGGAGCTACAAGAATGAGCTTGCCTTAGGCCTTCCTACCGTCATCACTGATACTCAACCACAGGTGACCATCCCTGTTGCCCTGTGAGTGGGAACAGACTCTAAGAAACCAGGCTTCACTCTCAGTCCCCAGTTTCTGCGGGGGGCGTGGCGGGGGTGTGAACAGGCAAGGACTGGCCCAGGGCCTCACCAGGAAGTCCTCTGTTTTCTTGTCTGCCGGAAGCTTGTGCTCCTCCACATATCCCCTCATCTCCCGCAGGCGCTCCAACTGCTTCCGGATCTGCTCCTGGAGAAAAGTACTGGTTAAGGTGCTCGCACTTGACTCTTGCCATTTTTAGCCTGTATCAATTCTAGAGGAAAGACTCGGCTACTAGCAGCAGAGCCCAGGCGAGGGGAGCTGCAATTGAAGCGAGGGGAGCTGCAATTGAAGCGAGGGGAGCTGCAATTGAAAGCAAGAGATTGGGGACGGGGAGTCGGGGAAGGGTTTCTTCCTTCTTTGCTGTCCCAGTTTATCTTGTTTTGATCATTTACAGCCCAGGAATCCTGACTAATGGACCCACATCCCAGAGGGGTTGGATAAAGAACACAAAGCCCCCAAGTGTCCAATTCCCAGGGAGAGATGGGGCCAGGCAACGAACACCTTACCTTGTACTGTAGTGCAGCCTCCTCTATGGGGCGCACCCGATGTCCTTGATGCTCCTGGCTCAGCCTGCAGATGAGGCAGATGGGCTCCCTGTGGTCCTCACAGAAGAGCAGCTGCACCTGCTTCATGTGACGTGGGCACTGTGGTAGGAACTGGGGGCTCTGGGCTTCACAGCTCTTTCCTGCACGCGAGCTTTGGCACTGGAAGCATATGGAGTGTCTGCCTGAGGCCTTGGGGTCCCCAGGAGCCACCGAGCAGCTACAGGAACTTTGCACACAGGCCTCAGCAGGCAGTTCTCCTTGGGTGTGGCAAAGAGGGCATGCAACCTTGTCCCGTGACCTTCCTGGAGACACAGAAGTGGAAAAATCTCCTCAGTGGCATACCCAAGATTTTTACAAGAGAGCAATTGTTCATAGGGCGCCAATATTCTCAGATCTGGCTACTTCCCAGCATGCTTTTCTCTGACTTCCATCCAAACGAGATTGTCAGCAGGTTACTGAGGCTGCGAGCAAAACTTTCTGCTCTTCCAGCCCGGCATCCTGGGGCATTTATTCTGTGAGATACCGGTGGCCCTTTAGTACAAACCCTATACTTTCCCCTTGCAAAGACACAGATCTAATGGGTCATGTGAAAGAAAGCAAAACTTGCTGATAGCATTTGCTTTCCTATATCAAACTATCACAGATTGCCCACAACTCAAGGCAGAGCTCCTGGGGCTGATCACATTCATTGACAGACAGATCCTCACTCCTACCAAAAAAAACAAACCTGTGTGCTGGATAAATCCTCTGCTCCCATTCAAGAATCATAATAAAAGCAAAGCGGGTGACAGAACAATTCTGAAAGTTCTGCTCCAAGGCTGCAGGCTGTGTCTCTACACATCAGAAATGACAGGAGACACAGAAGACATAGAAACACACACTCCATTAGCTCTCCCTCCCTGGCTCAGGAATTTGGCTCACAGGCAAAAATCATAGTGCCCTAGAAGGAACTATTTTCAGCCTCCGGTGCTGTTACCAGAAGTCATTTGATCAAATTCTAGTCAAAGGGAAGTGAGCGAGGACAGACAGCTTCTAGAAACTTTTAAAAGCCTTCTCTGTATCATGGTGTCCCCATTGACCCTCTGTGCCCCCAACTCCCTTTTCTACATTATGACATCCCTTTTATCCTTCCATACTTGTGAGTGGAACCAGGCGACGTTATAAATTTAAGAAGAAGAAAAAAAAAACAAACTGAGGCAGAAAAACAGCTCAGCTCAGCAGAAGTCTTAGTTGCGGTCCCATTTGTGTAAAAGAGGAACAAGCTTCTGTGCTGTGCACCTAAGCTGGTGGTTTCTGTCTCTCACACACAAACATAATCCTGATGACTAATTTCCCAGTAAGAGAGTTTTGGTCAACATCTCTCCCTGCCCAGAGAAAGGTGATTAGTGGCGTCTCTGGCCCAAGATTACCCTGTTGGGTCCCCGTGGGAAAGCAACATTGTAACCAATTCCTTTCTAGATTCTTAGCCCAGCCTGTGCCTCTCTATACAGGAACTTCGGCGGGCTCCAGCACTAACCGAAATTTGATGCAACCTGTTGTGCAAGATGTGTAAATGTGCATTTTTCTGGGCCTGCATCGCGTTTTCTGCAGCGCTGGGGAGGATACCTTTAGAAGCTGCCTGTCCTAAAGAGGCTGGGTCTTCTGGAGTCTGGGCCAGTTTTTCACCTAATGACAGCAGCGCTTTTGGATTGCAGGAGTCACAGAGTATGCTGCTGACCGTCTCTCCCAAGGTCTCTGGGGCTTCTGGACCCCCGTTTCCATTTTCTGTCCATGACACAGTGCATCTCTTCTCCCTAGTCAACGATATTTTGGAAGACATGTTTCTGGATGTTTCTTCATCCAGCATCATGGAATGCTCTGGAATCCCTACACCCTTTTCCAGAGTCCCCGTAGTCCTTCCATTCAGGGTGGCTGTTCTCGTACGAATGAGACCGCCGTTTCTTGTTTCCTCTTGAGTCGGAAGAGCTTCTGAATTTGGGGGTTCTCCTTCTCTTGAGTAAGTGGTAATTTCAAGGCTCCTGGGTCGCTTCTTTCCTGAAGGCAAATACACTTCAGCCTTCTTGATCTCTCTCCTCCCTGGGACATTGCTGTAGAGTCCTTGCAGCCTCCCTGCAGAGCTGGCATTCCTGCGGAGCTGAGCACCTGCTCTGTTCTCCTTGTCCCCCGGGGACTGGGTCACCAGGGTTCTCCTATAGAGTGGTGCTGCACTCCTGGCCCCTGGCTTGGTCTGTGGGTCCAGGCTCTCAGGGCCCCTCTGATCCTTCCTTTTGGCCAGTGATTTCTTCTGGGGTCCCTTCCCCACTTCTGCCTGGATGGGTGGCAGGATGTCTGATTCATCATCATTCTGCTGTGCCTCATCCTCTTCAGGGACTTCTGATCCCTTCACACCCTTGGCCTTATTCTCTGCAGAAGACTGCACAGAACCGCCAACTCCATTTTCTTCAGTCAAATGTTCTAGAAAGACAATCGGATACAGTCATGAAGCCATGCCGTATTCAAGACTGGGGTTGGAGGAAGGAAGAGAGGAATCCCTTAGAAGTTATTAAAAGCGAAGAGCTGAACATTCTAGACAGCAGCAGAGGACTGCTGTACGGATGTAGGCATGACTATGGCTGTAAAATTTGACTTATAAAACAAAGCAAACAGAAAATGATGGCAGCAGACCAGCTCCGTAAGCAAAGGCCCCTCCCAACAAGCTCGACAAATTGAGTTTGACCTCCAGAACCCACAAAGGAAAGAGAGAATCTATTCCTTCAAGTTGTCCCCTGACCTATATGCCAGGGCATGCTAATGCTCACTTACATATGCAGACAGACACAAGTATATAACCAAAATAAAGTTAAAATTGGAGCCTGGAGAGACAGAGAGACGGCTCAGAAGTTAGAGCATCAGAGGCTCCTCTAGAGCCCCCAGATTCAGTTCCCAGCATTCACATGGTGGCTCACAGCCATCTGTGACTCATCTGATTCCCTCTTCTGGCTTTTGTGGACTTTAAGATTGCAAGTGGTGCATGTGGCCCATCCATATACAGCCACCCAATTAGACAAGATGGATGAAGCAAAAAGTGCAGGCCGACAGGAGCCGGATGTAGATCGCTCCTGAGAGACACAGCCAGAATACAGCAAACACAGAGGCGTATGCCAGCAGCAAACCACTGAACTGAGAATAGGACCCCCGTTGAAGGAATCAGAGAAAGAACTGGAAGAGCTTGAAGGGGCTCGAGACCCCATATGAACAACAAGGCCAAGCAACCAGAGCTTCCAGGGACTAAGCCACTACCCAAAGACTATACATGGACTGACCCTGGACTCTGACTTCATAGGTAGCAATGAATAGCCTAGTAAGATCACCAGTGGAAGGGGAAGCCCTGGGTCCTGCTAAGACTGAACCCCCAGTGAACTAGACTGTTGGGGGAGGGCAGCAATGGGGGAGGGTGGGGAGGGAACACCCATAAAAAGAAGGGAGGGGAGGGATTAGGGGATGTTTGCCTGAAACCGGGAAAGGAATAACATTCAAATGTAAATAAGAAATACTCAAGTTAATAAAAAAAAAAAAAAAAAAAAGATTGCAAGTGGTGCATCTACATACATGCAGACAAAATACCCACACACACAAAATTAATTAATTAAAAAAAGGAACTTATAGAAATGAATCTTTTTTAGTCATTGCACAGACTGAAGAAAACCTCAGGTCACAAAGGTACTTGAAAACCATTTGGAACAGGTGTGGTGGTGTACACTTTCTAACCTCAGCACTCTGGACCCAGAGGCAGGGGGATCTCTGAGTTTGAAGCTAGTTTGGTCTATATAGTGAGATCCTGTCTAAAAACCAAAACCAAAAAAAAAACAAAAACAAAAACAGCAAGCAAGTTTGCCTTCAATTTCCGGATATTGAAATGGCAGATAAAGCTTAATTTCCAAGTCTACATAGTAAAGATAACCTACAATTAACAATCTATGTTTTGATTTGAGGAAACCTTTCATTAAAAGTAAAGAATGTTTAAATATCCTTGTAAAGTATGCTAAAGAAAAACCCTAAACTGAAATTAGGTGGGTAATGAGATTTTCAGATACGTAACGATGGTTGAATCTCCAGCCCTTCCTGCTAACCTGATGGTAGTCTGGACGTGTTTATTAGTTGAAAAGGTTCTGCTCCGTTCGTACGCCACCTGTCCTGAGTCTCATCCACAATGGGAATATCAGTTTGTATTGTTAATGTCTTTGGGAACTTGAGAGCTTCACTGAGTGGACGACAAGAGCCAGAGAGAAGGATGAGGCATGCTGGTTCGTACTGCTCAGGCTACGGAAGACAGGGTCTTCCTAACCCCTAAGCCAGTGAGCGTGTGTCTGAGCTTTCCTCCCCTCCTCCGCTGGGAAGAGACTTGACTGCCTACTTACCTGGGCCTGTGGCCTTGTGCAGCTCCTCTGCTAGTTGGCGCTGGTTGGTGGCCCGCAGGATCTGCAGGGTCAGCCTTACAGCATACTCTTCCCCATAGTAGGTTAGCAGGAGCCTGGTCAGCTTTATTGGCCTGGCCATCTTCACGAGGCTCAGGGGGATCCGAGAGTGGCCCTTCTCCAGGCTGGTGGTGTGCAACTTAAACTTGAATTTCTCGAATTCATAGGGCAGCAGCTCCTCCAGGGTGTTTAGCAGATGGTCAACACGGGTATTGGCCATGATGCAGGCCGGGAAGGACTACAGCCAGCTACGTGGCTTCTGACAGAAAATGAAGACTTCTCTCCTGCAACTTCAGAACAAGCAAGAAACAGCTTGTGAAATAACGGACAAGGCACAGGAAGCACATAGGCTTTGGTGGGAACTGAGAGTAACGATGAGGGCGTGTCCGAGGTCTGGCCCGCTGCATGCTTTCTTTGAGGATCCAGCCTTTTCCAATGAGGAGGTCTCCACTTTGCCAGCCTAAGTCCTGGTCGAACAAAAGGCAGGACAGGCTCTAGGGAGGTTCTGGGATTGAGAGCCAGACCCTCCTGCTGCTCTTGTGCTCTTGCTTGCTCTCAGGACCCTGGGCTGTGGAAGAGAAGGAGAATGATGATCTTTCGTGGAGTTGGCTCTCTTTCAACTCTTGGGGTTTATAGACCTCCAGGGCCAATGGAGGTGAAGGAACAGACAGCAATGAACACTATCTGCCTTCTCAAGAAAGCAGAAGCCAGAAAGGCACTGCAACACCTTTCCAGTCTGCCTGGTTCATGTCCGGTCTATCTAGCAGCGTAGAGTCTTCAAACGGGGACGTGAGGGCCACGGTTGTCACCAGAATTCTTATGCATCTGTTCCCACGGCTGACTTGACCCTTGCTCCCTGGGAGTCAGGGTGCTCTTCCCTGTGCCCTTTGACACATATTCTCTAGGCACTCCCTAGGGTGCTTGGGATGCTTCTGTGTTACAGTTTCTGTGGCCTTCTTTACCTTTTTCTCAATCATTTGATAATAAATAGAAAGTGTTATTATCTACCTTTCTAAACATCCTAGATATATCTGTGGTAACTGATGTTAGCGGCCAACCTGACATGTTCCGGAAGAGGGAACCTGAACTGAAAAACTGCCTCCATCAGATTGGTCCGTAGGCATAACTGAAAAACTGCCTCCATCAGATTGGCCCGTAGGCATAACTGAAAAACTGCCTCCATCAGATTGACCCGTAGACGTGTATGTCGAGCATTTTCTTGGTTGAGATCCAATGTAGGAGCGCCCAGCCCACTGTGGGTGATACCATCCTAAACAGGTACGGTTGGCATGTACAAGAAATGCAACAGAAGCCGGGTGACCCTGGATGCACATGTCTTTAATGCCAGCACTTGGGAGACAAAGGCAAGAGAATTTCTACAAGTTCAAGGTCAGCCTGGTCCCCAAAGTGAGTTCCAGAACAGCCAGGGCTGTTACAAAGAGAAACCCTGTCTTGGAAAAACAGAGGAAAGAGAGGGGGTGGGGTAGCCAAAATTCAAGCCAAGGAGCCAGCCGGTAAGTGTTCCTCCACCATCTCTACTTCAGGCTCTTGCTTTATTGTCTGTCTTGGCTTCCTTTGACCATGCACTGTAACCTGGAAGGTGAAACAAACCCTCTCCTTCTCAAATTGCTTTTGGTATGTATCACAGCAACAGAATCCAAACTAGAACAATACCCTAAGTACTCCTAATAATACATTACGTTATTGCGTACGTGTCGGTGATCTGTGTGTGCACGCGTGTGCGGGTGGATGCGTGGGAACGTGTGCTTCATAGAGGCCAGAGGTTGACACCGTGCGTCTTCTGTCATCGATTTCCATCCCATTTATTTATTTATTTATTTATTTATTTATTTATTTATTTGAGACAGGGTTTCTTACTTGAACTTGGAGCTCACCGACTCAACTAGACTGAGTGGTCTAGAGCCCCCAGGGGTCTCCCTCACTCTGGCACTGGGATTACACACATGTCCCAGCATGCATAACTTTTTATTACATCCGTGCTAAAGATGTGAACTTGGATCTTTATGGTTGTGGGATAAGCACCAAACCCACCTTGCTGGCCCTCCAAAGGTGCTATGGAAGTAACCACAATGCTTTATACTCAAGAAAGCAATGCTACATGAGAACAACTAGCTACGAAGCTTCTCCATTTGTCCCAACAGTGTCTCACGCTCCTTTTGCTTTGCTTTCATTTGAGATGTTGATTTTTTTCCCATTTTAATCTGATGTTGGTGTTTTATTCATAGAAACATTTTTAAACTAATGAGTTAATTTGCATTGATGTATAGCCACTGTCTCTAGTTCTGGATTAGATAAAGTCATTTCATAAACTATATAATATACTTAGAAAAGATTCCTCCTGTCCCCTCCCTGTCTTGATCCCTTTTGTTCCCCAGACAATGTTTTTTCTACTTTCATGTCACATATACATACACGATTTTAAGTACCTATCCAAAAACTAGAATCCATAAGTGAAAGAAATATGCTACCTTCCTGAGATTGACTTAATTCATTTAACATGCTCATCCTCACTTGCGTCCATTTCCTGACAATGATATATAATTTTATTCTTTATTACTGAGAAACTTATATATGTATATTATACATATTACATTTTCTACACCCATTCCCCACTTTTTAAAGCATCATTTTCTAAATACAATGTCAATCTAGTCTTTTACGTTCAGGTCAATATTGAACGCTTTCATCTAAATAGTTCAAGTTGCTTCTCACTTCCCAAAGTGCAAGTGCGTTGTTTACAAACCTGAGTCTGTGTGATGACAATGAGATTTGGAAATATTTTAGAGGTAAAACAATATTTTGTTGGGTGAGTTTGTAGAGGAGAAGTTTAAGAGGAGGTCCATGGGGATGACTGTTCTCTGTACAACCCTTGCATGGAGGCTGAAGTCACAAAAATGGAGGGTGCCGGTGACTGGAGATGGATGCTTTCTCTGTCCCTGGGGAGTTCATGTCCTAATCATGGAAGGCTGGCAGTACCGGAGGAAAGAATTCAGTAACTTTTGAATTATTTATTGTGAGAAAAGTCATACGACGACAGAGACAGTAACACGCTAGGTGGGAGATGTCCAAGGTAGCTTCTGGCTTGTTTGGTTGAGGACACCTGCTCTCGCTTAGAAGTGAGCATGGAACTTGTAATGTCGTGTGATGACCTTGAATTCCTGACCCCCTGCCTCAGCCTTTTGAGTGTTCACATTAGTGCTTGGAGGCCCCACCAGGCTTTTTGAGGTTTTCGTTTGTAATGGACCTCCGTATAACCCAGGGTCTCCCTGAATTTGCTATGTGTACTCGGAATAGCCTTGATCTCTTCCCCCCTCCTAAGTGCTGGGGCTTGCCGGCGAGCACTGACATCTCAGGCTATTTGATTTTTTTTTGTTAAAGCGATAGTTTCTTTGTTTTGAAACTGGTTCTCAAAAACTGGGGGATGTGTGGAACAACCCAGAGTCTTGAAATGCTGGAAAATTACCCTTTGTAAGAAACTTTTCTGTAGGTTTACGTTACTCAAAGAAAATAGCTCCCCTTGCAAAATAAACTAAGCCAAACCAATCGGAACTTTTCTAAGCCCTTGTTGAGCAATATTGAGTTTAGTCAGAATGTCAAAGAAGACAAAAAACAATGTCCATGCCGTCTTTTACAAAGGGTTCCTATTGCTTGATAAACACCATGATCTAAACCAAGTATCTGGCTATACTTCCACATCTCAGTCCACCATCAAAGGAACTTGAGGCAGGAAATGAAGAAGCCACAGAGAAACGCTGCTTTCTGGCTTGTTCCCAGGCTTGCTTTGTTATGCACCCCAGGACCACCTGCCCAGGAGTGGGACTGGCCCATGCTGAGCTTGGACCTCCCACATTGACTGAGTGAGGCAGCTGCAGGAGAAGTGGTGAGGGTTTGTGACATGCAGGCTGCTGCAGGTTCCTCTGATCTGTGACTCCTCCTTGACTCATCAGGAAACTCCTTGGAGCACCTACCACAGGATGGGGAGGCTGCGAACGGGGATTTCCAGCCACATACTTTACCATTGTAGCTCCTTCTTTTGTAACACAGGCAATTCTGAGTCAGAGACTTCTGCAAGGCAATGTTTTGATGCTGCTAGGGTCTTCAGAGGTCAAGAGAGAGTCGCAAAAGTTTCATTTTTAGGGGCTTTTGATAAAAATGTAAAACTAGGATTAAAGCCGTGGTGACATGTTTTAAGTGTTTATAAGTGAAAATTGAACGGTAATGAGTTTTTCCTTTGGTTTTGTTTTGTTTTGTTTTTTGGGGATATTAGTGTTATTCTTTGATTATTTTATATATATATACAATGTGTCTTGATCATAACTACTACCCCTTCCTATTTGCTCAAGATACTCCCCCGATACATCACCCTCCCATCTTCAGGCATTTTTTTTAACTTACTGAATCCAGTTAGCGCTGCCTAAGGAAACGCTGACTGAGCTTGTTGGCTTGGTTATCTGGGATCACCTGCAGGTGATCACAGCCAGAAGAGGCTGTCCGATCTCCTGGAGCTAGAGTTACAGATGAATTGTTCCATGTAGGTTCTAGGAATCAAACTTTGTTGAAGAGGAACAAGTGCTCTTAACTGCTGGGTCATCTCTCCAGCTCCAAAAGATTGTCTTAAGGTCATGCGTAATGCGCTTAGCCCCTAACGGAATATCTAGCCTGTCCTCCAAAACAGTAAGATAAGGGATGGTATTTAATATGTCTGTTATTGAGTCAACAGAAGGAATGGCTGGGAAGGTCATGGAAGATTTCTTATGTTGGTCTGGAGTTGAAAATAACATGTCTCCACCCACGAAACCTTCAACCCAAAATTTGTCCTGCCTACAAGAAGTGCAAGGACAAAGATGAAGCAGAGACTGAAGGAATAGCCAGTCCGTGACGAGCACAACTCAAGACCCATTCCATAAGAGAGAACCAAGCTCTAACACTATCATGATACCCTGCAGATGGGAGCCTACCACGACTGTCCTCTGAGAGACTCTGCCCGACAACTGACCAAAACAGATGCAGAGACCCACAGGGAAACATTAAAGAGAGCTCAAGGAGTCTTGTGGACAAGCCGAAGAAAGAGTTGAGGGACCCAGAGGGCATAAAAGACCAACAAAAGTCAACTAACCTGGACCGTGGGGGCTCCCAGAGTCTGTACCACAAACCAAAGAGCATGCATGACCTGGATCTAGGCCTCCAGCACATATGTAGCAGATGTGCAGCTTAGTCTTCATGCAGATTCCCCAACTGGAGCAGGGCCTATCCCTGACTCTGTTGCCTTTGTGTGGATTCGATTCCCCTAATTGGGCTGCCTTATCTGGCCATGGTGGGAGAGGATGTGCCCAGTCCTGCAGTGACTTGATGTGCTAGTATGGGTTGTTATGGGAAAGGGGTGCTTCCTCTTACCAAAGAAGGGAAAAGGGGATGGAGAGAAGGGATATGGGGGCTGGGATCAGGATATAAAGTGAATCAATAAATAAATTAATGGGAAGAAAGAAAATAATGGGTCTCATTGTGAGGCAAACGTCCACTCTCCCTGCTCCCACTATATTCTTATCCTTTTATTTTGTTTTGTTGTCCAGGCCAGCCTTGAACTCACTAAGTAGCCAGCGTAAACTTACTTCTGGTCTTCCTGTCTCCTCCCTTGTGTGAGGACTATAGGGGCATACTCTCGTGTCTGCTTGTCCTCAGTATAGTTAATTTTAAGGGACAAATCTGAGACATTGAATGTACAATCATTTGAGGTTGAAGTGAGATTCCAGGCTTTGCTTAGTTAGCTTTTCCCAGTAAGGAATCTGGTAAATGTTCTATGGTCATTAATAGTTTGTTCACCATTGGATCCCAACCCCGAATCCACTCCTGGACTGCAGCACTGACATTGTGCTTTCTACAGGATTCGATACATAAAATGTTACACATTTCGAAACCCTGAAATGCAAATGATTTTATAGGAAGCCAAAATGTAAATGTACCCATGACAAATGGGATTTGTTAAAAGTCACAACATACTTTGATAAGCCCAAACAGCTGTATCAAAATGACCAACGCAGGCTCTGGGATGGCAGATGTCTCTGTACGTCTCTGTAGGCAGTGGGACTTGGGAGAGTGGAGCCTAAGAAGGAGGCGGACTAGAGTCTCATGTCATGGCCAACTTCATTCAGAGCATCAGACAATGTAGACTCTGAGGGTTAAGAGGAGTCACATGAGTAGTGTACAACCACGAAGGCAAGCTGCACACGTCTAAAAAAACATGGTTTCCCATAGAGCAAACATCAATAGCTATTGTAATGAAAACTCTGAAGTGAACTCACTCCTCTTCGATACACATTGGAGGGCAGGAAAGCACAATTCAAGAACAACACTACGCTTTAGAAGGAAGTGAGAGCACAAAGCTCTTGGTGTCTTAGAGTTTTCTCACAAGCACTCAGAAATCTCCTCACGTGAGGACCGCGCTCCAGGATCTCTGCAGCTCTCTCAGAGGACCTGCATTGGCTTTACAGCACCCATGTTGGGCAGTTTAAAAGCTCTAACTCCAAGAGAGGTCATGTTCCTTTCTGGCCTCCGTGGGCACACACACGTATGCACACATACACGTATGCACACATGCACATATGCACACAAATAAAACTTTTTTTTAAAAAAATCTCCTTTTTAAAAGACCCAAACCTAACAAAGGCTTGAATATCTAGAGTAAATGATTGGCAAAGTGAAGCTCTAGAGTCAGGTGGAGGGAGAGGTGTCAAAACAGACCTGACACTCACTCTGACAGAACTTGGAAATGTGTTAATTTTTTTTAACTTTTTATTGACTTTTTGTGGGTTTCGCATCATGCACTGAGTCCCACTCATCTCCCCATCCCCTCACACCCATTTGCCCTTGCAGCCTCCCCACTCCCAAATAAAACACACATACCAAAAAAAAACAAAAAAAGAACATAAAAATACATCTCATCCTGGAAGCTACAGTGTGTCACAGTGTGTCCCACAGTACATCCCTCTGACCACACATCTTCACTTGCAATGAGTCATTGCTCTGGTTTGAGGTTTCTGACGTCTGTGACACCATCAGCATTGATTAGATCCTCATCAGGACTCCTCCCAGTTATCCTGTTGTTGCCCTGTATCACGGAGATCCTGCAGCCTTGAAACAACAGGACTGGCCCTTTCACATGTCCCAACCATTTGCAGATGATATTGATTTGGGGGTGGGCCAGTTCAGAGCCCTGGATCTGTGCCTGGGTGGCAGCTGAATGGGTCAGCCCACTCAGCTCTTCCTCATGCCCACTACCAGGGCTAGCTCACCAGCACTACTCCAGCTAGACCACCCAAAGCAGCCATCAGCAGAAGCGTGGTCAGCCCTCAGCAGGAGGCGTGGCCAGCCCTCAGCAGGAGGCGTGGCCAGCTCTCCCGCTCTCAAGGCCAGCTCACCCGCACCCACACTTCCAGAGCCAGTTCCACCGTGCTGCTCAATGCTGGACCACTCGCCCAAGTGTGGCCGACTGGGAGGAGGCAGAACAACTCTCCTGCTCCCACATCCTCGGGCTGGCTCACTCATACCTTCGCCATCAAGGCCAGTTCTACTGTGTTAAGATGCAGGCTCCACCCACTCTCCAGAGTGCTGCAGCTAGTGATGGACAGGGCCAGTCCCAACCGCTGCAGACAATGAGGAATGCAGGGGGTTGGGGGAGGCGCATCACCCCCACCCCACCACCACCTCAGGGCAGATGAGTGTCAGGATCAGCTCTCTCACATTCACGCCCTCGGGGCTCACTCACTACACGCCCACCCCCTCCTTCCCACCACCACCAAGACCAGTTCCGCTGTGCATCTGGGCCATGCATAGGGCCTGTTCTCCCCAATGCGGCTGCTAACAAGAGGTAGCTCAGCTCTCCAGAGCACTGCATCCAGTGAGGGGCAGGGCCAGTTATGCACAACCCCTGGACACCCACTGGTCCCTGGTGGCTGCCCTGACCAGGGGCATCCCCATGATTGCTAGTGGTAATATAATCCACGGACTGGCTAATATATAATTATATGATTATAATTATATAGGTAATATAAGCCCTGCCACTGTGTAGCCATGCATTCAGATGTACCCCTCCAAAGCAACTCGAGCTGGGACCTCACCACAGCCCCAGGTTGCGGGACTGGACAATTACAACAGACTACCCTTCTCTAACCCTGGAGTCTCCAGTTCTGTCTCTCTTCATAATGCTCAAGGTGCTCCACTTCTCTTTCTCTCCCACTCGCACATTGTGGTTGACTCCCATTGCAGGCTGGCCAGGCAGCTGGCAGATCCCTGGGTGACATCCTCCATCCACCCTGTGTGGCTTGGCATCAAGTTCATCCCCAGCCAGGTTCAAGACCGGAGGGACGTGTGGAACCCTCGATGTGTGGTTGTACCAAGAAATGCTGTTCACACACTCTGGCACCAGATAGCTCAGGCCACCTTTATTTAGATTGGCAGCTGATTTTCTCACATGCAGTCTCTAAGAACTTCCTTGTGGTATGAAATATTTTATGTGCCTGGCCCTTTAAATGAACCTATGCTCTTCGGTGTCAGTTGGCTCTTGGACTTCTGGGAACAGGAGGTGATCTAAAAAGCCAGCAGAGGAGCGAGTAGTAGGACTGGGGAGTAGGGTCCAGGAGACAGTTGATACAGGAAGAAAGATTTGGGTGGGGCTAGAGAAGAGAAAGATTGAGCAGTGTGAAAATGAGAGACAGTTGAAAATGAATTGGGCCAGCAGACTGAGAAGACTGACGGTGACAGTCAAGCCAGGAGAGGCTGAGCTGAGCCAGAGAAGACAGTGTTAGGAGAGAGATCAATGAAGAACCCACAAAGTAGCCCAAAGGAAGAAAGAGAAACCATGAGACTACACACACAAGCTTCACTTCCTACATTTAATAATGATGTGCACGCTGTACTTTCCGCCTTCTCTTCCTTAATCTTCACAGCTTCCTGCTAACCCAAGAGTTGTATCAAGAAAGAGGAAGCTCAGCCCATTGGTACACAACCAAGTGGCCCTGGTCAGCGGCCATAGTACTTACAGGACGGACAGCTGATAGGATACACACCCAGGAAGCTCTCGTGTAACTGTTGACACCTAGCACCTCCTGACGGCCTAATCAGGAGCTCTGATTCCTATAATTCCCAGTGCTCTTGGCCACTTAGTCACCTGAGGCAGTTCCTCATCCTTGCTTGGGTCACCTCAGAACGTTCCTATTAAGTCTTGGAACCAATGACCCAGCAAGACCGCCCTACCTCTTTGATAATCATCTACCAGCTGTTTGGAACAGGTCCGTGGGCAAATGGCTGCCAGGACCAAGTTCCCATCAGGAGAGACCATCCAGATGTTAGCTGATGTTGGTAAGTTATTCTCTACCAATAAAATGAGCCAATTCAAGCCAAATTAACGTAGGTTTACTCGGGGCACCAGTTTACTGACCACACAGGAAGGGTTCAGAGAAGTTGCCATGGGGAGGGAGACAGAGGGGAAGAGGAAGAGGAAGAGTGTGAAGAAAGGAGGAAGAGAGAAAATGCAGAGAAAGCACACACACGCACACACACGCAAAATGTTATTTTATACATATGCATTCCCTTAATCACCACTCAACTGTTAGGTAGGCACTTTTCTTTTTCTCCCCATTCCTTTCTTCCTGTCTTTTCCCCTTATTTATTTATTCATTTTATTTTTGCAGTACAGGGATGAAACGAGAAGCCATACAGTACCGAGCTCCATTCCTAACTTTTGTTTGGGGGATTGTATTTGCTTTCCTTTTTGAAATAAAGGCTCGTGTAGCCCAGACTGCCTCAAACTTGTCAAGTAGCTAAGAACGACCTGGGCTTTCTGATCCTACTGCCTTCAGCTCCCGTGCGTTGTAATTACAGGTACAATTATAGGCACTGGTTTACCTTGTTCTTTATAGATGAGGAAATCTTTATTTAGAAGTAAAATGACAGATCCGCTTGTGGGACCAAAACACAGTTTGCTCGGTTCTAGCACTGGAAATTCCAAAACAAGGTATTCTTGGAAGTCCTTCCATTCTCAGAAATCTGAGAACAGTCAGTCACCTTCTTTAGAAGAGTTATTTGATGTGTTGAAAACTTAACAAGGAAGAGACCTCGTGAGACCGTACATTTAAGTCGTGTTGCCGAGCGCCATTCTAGGTACTACAGGTGCAAAGACAAACAGGTACAGCTCTCACAGAGTTTGCATTGTTATGGGAAAGTGCGGACAGACAATAAACAGAAATACTTGCATGGCCATGATAAGGAAACTCAGCACAACAGAACAGAAGGCTTTGTGGGACAGTGGGCTGGCTTGGTATTCTAGACAAGTGTTCTACAAACACTGAGCTATATCCCTAGCCCCTGGTATTTTAAAAGTACAGTAGAAGAAAGCCTCTGTTCTTCAACAGGGTGAAGGGTGTCCTGGGCAGAAGCTAAGATAAGTGGTTAGCTGGAGAGGGAGTGTTGCGCAAGCAGGCGATTTAAGAGAAGCTAACGCAAATTAGCTGGGGCGTCCTGGCCTCGGGTTCCTAGAATAGAGCTCGGTAATTCTCCGTGGGATTCTCCATCAGGGAGGTCAAACTCGAGTTAAACCTGAAATGTTGTCAGCAAGGATACAAGGTAGAGGAGACCCCGCACTGCCTTACCTTATCACAACAGAGAAAGTCACATAGCCCAAGGTGGCCTCAACTTCCCATGTAGCTGAGGTTGGCTTTGAATGCTTTCTCCTTTTGTAAGTGGCCCAGCAGAAATGAAAATATTCTAAAGAAATGCTCGAGTCTCTCAACCAGATTGTTGAAACAATGGACCCCAAAGAGACGGGAATTTCCCTAGGAATCTCATGCTGAGTGAGGGAAAAAATTGCCAGCCAGAGTATTGGAAAGATATTTCCCACAGTTCTAATGTAGTCAGATCACCATACAGGATAAGACTGAAACCCAGACACGGAGGGGTCGGTGGTGGGCAGGATCACATGGCAGGAGCAGCTTAGAGGAGCACATCACATCCCTAGTCCTTTTTTAAACTGTCACCTCTCCTCAGCACTGGAATTCGGGTGGACTGGAGGATGTCACTGGATTTCTCTTCCTTCTCCTCGTTGCTGCAACATTGAATAAATCTTTTTCTGCTTTTTACTATTAATTTGGCTACTTCCATTAGCTGTACTTGGCTTCTTGGGGTTACATGTGACTTCCCCCCTGTTTAGTAGCACTTTAGCCTCCATTTCTCAAGTGCTAGGATAACAGTGCCAGTGTGGTGGGGTATCCATAAGAGAAGACTGCTTAGACAAGGGTTTAAGCCAATAGAAAGTCTTTATTGGCCAGCCAGTGACTGCACTGGGTGTTCGAGATCCCAGTGAAGCCCCAAGCCTTTCTCTGCGTGAGTTTTTAAGCACAAAAAAAACCAAATCACAGGCTGACATATTTTATTTAACAAGAACAGTTCGTCAGAAGTGGAGCTACAGAAAACAAAAGGCAAGTTAAGTATATTTAGAGACTTTCCCAGAGCTATGGGCTTTGTACAGTAAGTTTCCAGCAAGCCAAGGCTACACGTCTTAAACTCTCAGTTTGGCATCCTTTTCTGATCTCCTTGGGCACTGGGCACAAATATGGTACACATACATATAAGCAGCCAACACACACACACACAGCACACACACACACACACACACACACACACACACACACAGCATACGCAGCACACACAGGCACATTCTCATGGGGTCAGGGTGGGGAAGGAAAAGAGAAGGATATAAATAGATACCCATAAGTTTCTATGCATTGTCCCATGGATTGAGCTGACTGGGTCTGTGACAGAATGAAGAAAAGACAAACTCACTGGCACACAGAATAGCCAGGCTCGGGTGGACTGAGCTCTCTGATGGAGAAGCTCAGCACAATCATTAAATGTACCTGAACAGGGAGGTGGAGTCATTGCAGTCAAACAAGGAAGCTGACTATTACCTACAGATAAACAGACAACAGCTCGACAAGGAGGCGGATTTAGGTAATCTTGGTAGGATCAGGTTCTGTAGGGGAGCTGACTTCAGACTATAAATATCTAGTGTGGGGACAGGATGAAGGAAGTTGTGGTAGACATTTTCTGCACACACCATCAACATTCATACTTAGACCTGAGGAAGGTTTTGCCACTCCCATGAGTCTGAGGCACTGGGATCCTTGACATGGCCATGGCCAAGTCAAACAATACACATTCACTGAGGTCTTTCTTCACTCCCTACAAATAAGACAATAGGTTCTCTTGGCCTTCGCCTCATGATCCTTTTCAAAACTACCGTGCCATGAGAGCAAAGTGGAGAAAGAAGTGATTGTGCAGGCTGAAGCAAAAGACAAGACAGCAGGTCATCCACGGAAGCTAGAGGAGCAAAAATAAGAACACTCAGTGCTGAAAGAGAAAAAATAAGGAATGCTGGGAGGGTGGGATTGGCAGGAAGTGTTGGGCTTAACGCTGCTGTTGACAGTTTGTCTCAGTGGATCTGCAATGTTCACCACCATCTGATCACTACCACCACCTCTGGGAGGCCTGCTGTGCTGACAACGCAAACAGTACTACTACATCCTGGTGTGGTTCTTGTCAGTATTCTGACTTACACAGGGGGACGGAAGGAGAATGTAATCAGGCTCTGAGACAGCAGGGAGCAGCCTCCAAGACCTGAACCTTGAACAGCTGTGCAGAAGCACATTTATTATTACATAAATGCTTTGGGGGCTAAAAACAAGTTCCTCCTCCATAAGCCCCTAATCTCTATGTTTCATGAAGGAAAAGATCGTGGCCCTGCAACTTTAGTCCTTACTGTGTAGCACTCAATACTGCGAGACATTCCAGGTGTGCCACGACTGTCATATAACCAACGTCGTGCAAAGGCTAGGAAGCTCCTTCAGAAAAACAGCTCCACAGATAACAGAAAACACTCTTTTCCACAGTGACTTGTTTGAGGTCAAAGTACTTCTAGAAAACAACTATTCACTCTGATGTCTGCCCTAGACAAGGAAAACCATGAATTCATTCTAATGTTTACCCTGGGTATGATCACTCTACTAGAATTTCACTACAAGTTCTGTTCTCAGTTGTACTTAAGTGTAATGTAAAGCATCTCTTTACATGTTTCAGGTAAAGAATTGAAAAGAAAAAAAAGACAAAACTATGCACCCGAGACGTGGGTGTGAGCATCTCGAAAGAAATGAACAGGGTTTTGGTAACAGCCATACAGAGAATTTAAAGACTAAGCAAAACTTTACAAAGAAGTATAGAACACATGGTGCTGTATTTATTCCTGGACAGGGTCTTATATAGCTCAGGCCAAGCTTCTGATCCTCCTGTTCTGGTTCTCTGGATGTTAGGATGAGTTATGAACATGTATGACCATGGCCAGTTTCTGTAAATACTTTTATTAGCTGTGTTGAATTTTCTGACTTCCAGCCAGATCCTGATGTGAGAACTTCTCCCCTTCTTATGGCCCCTCAATTTTCCTTCTTTTGGTCCTGATCCAAGCTCATAATGTACACAGAGCACTGCTCTATGACTTTCACATTGGTTCCCCACCACCCAGGCTCAGAAGTGGTAAAATATTACTCCAGACCAGGAGAGAAATCTTTGTGAGATGAGATAAACTGTTTGGGATCACATAATGCATGGTTTTGGAGTCAGTCTATAGTCCCTGGAGACAGGAATGTCTAAAATACATGAGGATGATCATAGGGGATGCTGGGCCTCGCAAACTTTTCTTTTTTAACAAGATTTATTTTTATATACATGAGTGTTTTTGCTAAACTAGAATTGAGGCAGCGCAGAAATAAATGAGGAGACTGACCGCTACCGAAGCAGAATTGTCCTTTAATCAGAACAGCTGATGGCCAGAGCTTCTCCTCACTACAGGAGACTGCTCCATAGCATTGGGGGTTGGGGGTTTGCAGATTCCATTTGCAGGTCAGTTTACCTGCAGTCTGAAAGGTGACTCCAAAAGGAGGATCATATGAGAAGCTTCCAGGATCCTAACAATCAAGTCAACTTCCCTGAGTGTCTCAGTCCACCAGGTCATTAACCATTAAATTTGACCTGCATCTGCACTTATATACCTATCAATCACGGATGCCCTGGGGGGCCAGTAGAGGGTGCTAGATCCCCTGGAACTGAGGGTTGTGTGAGCCACCTTCTGTTGCTAGGAACAGAATCCAGGTCCCTAGAAGGTCAGCTACTGCTCTTAACTGCTGGGTCATCTCTCCAGCCCAACCTCACAAGCCTTCAGATTTTTCTGAATGAACCTATACCAGCCCACCTACTACCTAGTGTCTGGATAGACAGGCATTTGCCATGGCAGCCTGCAGGCCTTTGTACCTGTAATGAAACCACATGCAGTCATCCAAAGCAGACCGTATTTCCACAGCCTAAGCTTCTGTGATAGGTTATCTGTATGACCTGAGGCAAGTGACTTAACTGACACTGTTGGGAACATGCAAAAGAAACTTATTCTAAATACTACCAATTCCTTTTTAGACTCCATTTAATCATAGGACCTAAATTCAAGGTCCCAGGCCCTAGGAGAGCTGAGGACCTCCCAATAAACAGCTCCTATTATAAGGAAACAGTTATCTGAGTCCAGACACCTCAGGGACAACTTCTCCATCTTACTGGCAGGGTCAAACTAAGTTCATGTTCCCAGGACCAGGAACGTACTCCTAACCTGATTGACGGAAACTCCCTTTCTCAACCCCTTATGACAGAAAACTGAACAGTGGTACAGCCCACCCCACTCCCCCTTGCTTTATGGTTTCATCCTTTAAATACGCTGTACAACATCCTCTCAAGGTCGGAGTTCAGCTCCTGAGTCTGTTCTGCAGCCCTGATTGATCAGCAGCAGTGATTACAAAACACCTGTCATCTGCATTGACTTGGTATGAGTTGTTGGATTTAAGCAGACACCACGACACTCAAGGCCGCAATCACAGGACTTTACGATCTACTCCACGCGATTTCTATTTCATGTACGTAGACTGAAGCTCTGAAGGGAAAGACACACTGGCAATCGGAAGCCAAAAGTCACACCGCACAATGAACCTCTCATACAAGAGACTAATTGGGAAAGAAAAAATCCAGAAGGGTGTCTGTTTCCGCTCAGGAAAGAGGAAAGCAAGGAACTGAGTGGTAGGTAGGGCTTGTATAGGATTTTTAGTCTCTCCCAACCCCCACCCGACCCCAGCTTTCCAGGGTGGGGACTGGTGAAATTTCAAATCCTCAGCTTGAGGGAGCTCAAAGATTGGTGGGGTTTGCTCAGGGCTTGGTGGGTTTCTATACCGAGCTCGAGGATTGGTGGGGTGTATGTGTTTGTGTGTCTTGTAGGGTGGGGCCTGGCTACTCTTCCTCCTCAGACCTGGGAATGAGAGTTACAGCGGTTAGAAAACAACTGTTAGGTTTAGGGACCATTAAGGAAGTCTGGGGCAGGACCTAGCTGCTGGAGCTCCAGGTTGCCGTGGTGGTGGTATGTTCACTTTCCTGCCTTGAGGTCTTACAAAGTAAACAAAGTTCACAAAGGGAGACCTGGGCAAAGAAGGCTTTTCCTGCCTCTTGAGTTGCAGTGAATAGCCAACAATGTAAGTACGTGTCCAATAAGTGATTACTGGTTTTCGTGACAAACTTCCTAGAATCTGAAGACTTCACGACCTGTCTGTGACAGCTCCAGTCTCAGGCCCCGGCAATTCTCTCTTCCAAAAATAAGGAAGTCCTTGGTGTTTCCTTCCCTTCTGACCTCAGGACGATCGTCATAGCCGATATGCTTTCCAGAACTAAGCCTTAGACCTGCACTGGGAGAATGGCGAAAGAAATTCATACCAGAAGAAGCGTTCTTCTGGGTCGACCAGCTGCCTAAAGTTGAAGAACTAGGGACCACTGCTCACAGGGAGGCAAAAGCAGCCCGCTTAGACCTGCTCGATCCACAGTGTAGGTGCAATAACAAGGGCGCGCCATGGACTACATTTCCCAGCAGTCCCCACGCACCTCGAGCCCTGGAAGCACAGTCCACCGGTCTGTTTCCGGCTGTAGGTTTCCGGGACGTTGGGCTCGGCCTTCGGAAAGGTTTTCTTTGTTACGCTTCTGGGCCCCGGCATGACACTCTAACGCCGCTGGAGTCTTGTTCAAGCGTGGCTGGGGAATTTACCTTTTTGCAAACTTTACTACAAAAATCTGTCCGGGCCACATCCGCCAAGAGAGTCCCACCGCTACCGCTTCCCACCTGGAGGCCCCGCCCACTGCTTAGCCTTAGCCCCGCCTTTTACCGCGAGCGGACTGTTCTCCTCCTCCCGCTCTTTTATGCAAAGAGCAAAAAAGGTGGACCGTGAGTACGTGGCTAGACCCGACCCAATGAAAGACAGCGCAAACGAAACGTGAACCGGAAGTCCGTCCTGACTTGCAGCCGTTGGCTTATGACGCCTAACTCGCGCGCTGAGACTTGCGCCGCGGGCCTGAGACATAAGTTCTGTGTGGGCCTGGGAAGCCGGTCAGGTGGCGACGCTGCAGGCCTATTATTGCCAAGATCTGGACCTGGGTTCTTCCAGCGGGATTAGGAGCCCGGGGTCTCTCGGCTACAGCAGCCGTGGCCTGCTGTTGTACAGAACCTAGGGCGTCTTTCAAGGCGGACGTAGCTGGTTTCGGGACCTAGGCACTCTGGGGACATGAGTATGGCTGCGGGTCCGAGCTCCCAGGAGCCAGAAGGGCTCCTGATAGTGAAATTGGAAGAGGACTGTACCTGGAGCCAGGAGGTACCCCCGCCTGAACCAGAGCCCAGCCCCGAGGCCTCCCATCTGCGTTTTCGACGGTTCCGCTTTCAAGACGCCTCTGGTCCCCGAGAGGCCCTTAACCAGCTTCAGGAGCTTTGCCATGGGTGGCTACGGCCGGAGATGCGCACCAAGGAGCAGATACTGGAGCTATTGGTGCTGGAGCAGTTCTTGACTATCCTTCCCCAAGAGATTCAGAGCAGGGTGCAGGAGCTGCGCCCAGAGAGCGGCGAAGAAGCAGTAACCCTTGTGGAGCGTATGCAGAAAGAACTTGGGAAACTGAGGCAACAGGTGACAGCTGTTTTACCCGTCGTTTGGCCTGGAAAATTGGGTCATTGTGCTAGCCTTTTTTTGTAGTCGAATATACTTGATTGTCCTGAGTAGACTTTACTTAAAGAAGAGGGATTGTTTGTAGCTTATCTGGATCCTTTTCTTCCAGATTTTCCCCATATGACGATAATAGGAAGTGAGGAAGACTTTGTTTCAACATGTAGGCGTTGCTCTACCAGTATTTAGTTCTGTAGTTAGAAAGTTTCTCACTGGTTTCTAGCTTTGTGACTTTGGGCGGACTACTTAGTCTGTTTGGTCCTGTTTTTCTGTTGGCCACAGTACTGTTTGGGGATAATTTCGAGGAGAAAAGTATGTCGTTTGGATGACACCTTCTGCCACTTCTTTGAGGGGTTTGTTTTGTGACAGTCTTATGTAGCCCAGGCTGACTGACTCACTGTGTTGTTCAGCTTGGCTGCAGACCAGTGGTGATTCTCCACCTTCAGTTTTCCCAAATTCTGAGTTCTTGGATTACAGGCAGAATCTGGTTATGTCGCCCAGGCTTAAACTCAAGGCAATCCTCCTGCTTCAACCTCCCCACTACTGTGATTCCCACAGGCCTGTCCCACCACCCCAGGCCTATACTTACTGGTTAACACCCAGTATATCTTCGTCTATAGTTTCCAGTACAGAACTGGATCTCTGCTAATTGAACTTTGAAAAACAGCTAAGCACTCAGGGGCTATGGTCACTGCCTGTTAAGTTCACCTTGTCTAGTAGTGAAACGTGGGAGCATCTAGAAAAGGTGAGAGAGAGCAAGCAGAAGTGAGATGTATCAGTAGAGTATGTTGAGAAGGTCTTCCCTGGCAGCGGACCGTCAGTTTTCATGCTCCCATCCCTCCCCCATTTTCTCTTACAGTCTAAAAGCCCTTAGCATAAACCATCCTCTTGGTCAAGACCAAAGAGACAGTCTGATTCTCTGTTGAGGGTGCGTCCTAAGAATCCTGTACTAATTTCCATTTCTGTCAGCCCCGTTGTGATGATGAGTGATGTGGGTTGGTTCCCAGGTCACAAACCAAGGGCGGGGAGCAGAAGTGCTTTTGGAGGAGCCTTTGCCACTGGAAACAGCAGGAGAGTCACCGAGCTTCAAGCTGGAGCCAATGGAGACTGAGCGAAGCCCTGGCCCCAGGCTGCAGGAGCTGCTAGACCCCAGCCCCAAAAGGGACTCCCAGGCTGTAAAGGAGAGGGGTGAGGGACAGTTATCTGGGCAGGTGGGAGGGAGGAGGGGCTTTGGGGTTGCCCCTCACCCTCGAAGAATGTAGTACAGCTGTCAAGGAGAAAGGATTTCTGAATGACGGTTCTCAGTTGTGCTCTGAAAAACCTAAAAGTGGTGGTATAAATTCTGTGAAGGTTGGATGGGAGGGAAAGGGGGAATCTCTTAGTAAAGCCCTTTTGTGTACAGAACAGGCAAATTACAGTGAGATGAGATGTGGGAGTGTGTGATTAGAATCCGTTGGCCAGGATGAAGGATGGCTCACATGCCTTTACTATAACTCCATTACTTTAAGTCACCTTAGTACACCTTTTGCTACTTTCTGTTTAATGTCAGTCCTAAAAGCTGAGACTTGTAGTTGAGGAGTGCGTATTGTCTTGTAATAATCTGTGGGCTGCCAAGATTTGGTGTTACTGTTCTCATTGTGTTCTCTGTTATCTTCAGCATTCTCTGCTCCCTGGCTCTCTCTCTTTCCTCCTGAAGGGAATGTGGACGATAAGGATGTGACTGGGACCCAGGTGATGTGGAAGTTCTCATTGCCTCTCCCCAGAATTAAGTCTCCTCTTCTCCTCTGCTTCTGGGGTGGGAGGCTCCCCTCTGCTACTAGGAGGATATTTTCTTTTTGATCAGATATCGCCCTTATTTTCTTTGTCTTTTCAACCCATCACTTACAGGCTTCCCCCATGACATGAGTGTTCTTGGCACTCCTGGGTTTTACCCTGTGAACTGTGACTCTGCTTAATTGTCCTTAGGGATTATTGCATGTGATGCTAAAGGGGGTCTTGTATTGTTTCAGTTGCCCGAGAGCCTCGAGGACATGGCAATGTACATCTCTCAGGAGTGGGACCATCAGGACCATAGTAAGAGAGCTCCCTCAAGGGATATGGTGCAAGATAGTTATGAGAACGTGGGGACACTAGGTAAGAACTTCTCTCTCTGGGATGATGGCATTTATGACCAGACTGTCCTGCTCCTTGAACACACACCCTCTGACATGAGCTCTGAGTTTTGTCAACAGCCCCACTCCTTGCTCTAACATTTTTTTTTATCTTAATACTTAGTTAAACATCTGCACAGTTGGTAGACTTAATGGCATCCTTAGACTGTATTTGCATTGTTAGAGTTTAAGGCAGAGTCTGAACTGGAGAGAACTTCCAGAGGCAGCACACATCATGTCCAGTGACCACAGACCCCTATCCCTCCCTCTCCCGTGCAGTGGAAGTGCTCCTGCACTCACTCAGCATTTATGCCTCCTGTGCTTTGTTGACATTTCAGTCAGAGTCAGAAAATCCAGGACTACCGACTTACCAGTTTATTGGCTCTCCAGGAAGGGAAGGGGAACTTGTGAACAGTTGGAACAATACATACACCACACGAATACACACATAATAGGATAGACAATGCATTCATTAATGTATATCTGTATGTTGAACAGTTATGCAAAGGCTTAAAATGATGCTAATAAAATAAGACAAACTGATAGCTGAATGTAAGTGGAGTATATATAACTTACATAGTTCCTCAGCTTCTCTGTAATAAAAAATTGGAGGTAATGTAAGGCAGTGTGGACAGTACGATTGTTTATATTGAAGCATGCAGCAAGAAGAAATCACACTGCTGTCATTCCCCTCCATGTTTATATAAGGCTACGTAGATCTGTGAATTCATTTGCACTGATTGTGCAGAGCTCTGCTGCCTTTTGTTTTCCTTTTTTGGGACCTTCTGGGTTGCATCACTTTTCATTGCTGTGCCAGCGATGATGAGAGATTAGGTTGAGTCTGTTTTGTTAGAGGTTGGGCGAGGTGTTGGCTTCTCTATTTAGCACAGCACAGGAAGATTTACAAAGTTTTAATATCACTGTCTTCTAAGAGTCCAGGTTCTCTCCCAGTTGATTTCATGTTTTCTCCCAGAGTTTTGCAGTTAATTTAGTTCTGTCTATAAGTAGCCAACACTCTTATTATACTAAGTTGATTTTCAAAGAAGTGATCATCCTATTTTATTTATTTTATACTAATTTGAATTACAAATTGTATATTCTGGTTTTAAAAATTCAAGTTCTTTGAAAATATTTTTTAAAAAATCCACAGTCTTCTCCTAGAGAAGTTCCTTTTTCCTAGAAAGTAACTGCTGGAAATGCTTTTTTTAGTGTGACTCCCAAGTGATATAAGTCAGACTCAGGGAGAGTTTGTTTCTCTGCTCCGGGCAGGAAACAAGGCTCTGTTTGTTTTCTCTACTTAGTAGAAGAGTGTGCTGATGTGTTTCTTTCAATGTGAACAGAGTCCTGCATTCCCAGTCAGGAGGTCTCGAGCTCCCAAGTGGAACAAGGAGGGAAGCCATGGGATCCAAGTGTCCAGACTTGCAAGGAAGGCATGAACCCCAGAAACCCAGTTCTAGGTAAGAAGTGAAGATAGACACCCCCCCCCCAAGGCTGTGTGTGACATCTTGGGATTTGAGTGCATGGCCAGTGTTGCACATGGGGCAATAGCTGCTGCTTTGTCTCCTGCACCCTCTTCCACCAGCACGGTAAGTGAGGAATGTGGACTGTGGATTTGAGGAGGTGCTCAGTCTTAGACTGACTGACTACATTCTAGTCTTAGCTGTGATCCATACCAGGAGAGAAGAGCTAATTGGAAAGTGAGGTAGGGGTGGGGGCGGGGGGCTAAAAATGGTAATCTAAGAGTCGTCTGAGCTCTGAGTCTTTGAATCTCCATGTGCTTCTCTGGCATACTTTACTTAAAAGGACAGGCTGGGAAATTGAGAGAGAACTCTGTTCTCTGGGCCTTTTGCTGAAAGGTATGTGGAGATTTTTTTTTCCACTGTAAAATAACTTAGGGCTTTATTTTTTCTCTCTCACTAGGAGTGGAAAAGTTTGAGAACCAGGAAAGGCGCGTTGAGTCTGTCTCCCCTGAAAGTACCCATCCTCCAGTGCTGCTGCCTGGCCAGGCTAGAAGGGAGGTGCCCTGGAGTCCGGAGCAGGGAAGACTTGATGACAGAGAAGGACATTGGGACTGTCCGCCAGAGGACAAAATAGAGGAGGCCTTAATGGGAACCCCAAGTTGTAGAGGACTGGTACAAGCAAAAGAACAGCCCAAGAAACTCCATTTGTGTGCCTTGTGTGGCAAGAACTTTTCTAATAACTCAAACCTAATTAGGCACCAGAGAATACACGCAGCAGAAAAGCTGTGTATGGATGTGGAGTGTGGTGAAGTCTTTGGTGGACACCCACATTTTCTGTCACTGCACAGAACACATGTAGGAGAGGAAGCTCATAAGTGCCTTGAATGTGGGAAGTGCTTCAGTCAGAATACCCACCTCACCCGCCATCAGCGTACCCACACGGGGGAAAAGCCCTTCCAGTGCAATGTCTGTGGAAAAAGCTTCTCTTGCAACTCCAACCTCAACAGACACCAGAGGACACACACGGGGGAGAAGCCCTACAAGTGCCCTGAGTGTGGGGAGATCTTTGCTCACAGCTCTAACCTGCTTCGGCACCAGAGGATCCACACTGGAGAGAGGCCCTATCGCTGTAGTGAATGTGGCAAAAGTTTCTCTCGGAGTTCACATCTTGTTATTCATGAAAGAACCCATGAGAAAGAGAGACTTGACCCTTTGCCTGAGTGTGGGCAAGGCATAAATGACAGTGCCCCCTTTCTTACAAACCACAGAGTGGAGAAGAAACTCTTTGAATGTTCCACTTGTGGGAAAAGTTTCCGGCAGGGCATGCACCTTACCAGACATCAGAGAACACACACAGGAGAAAAACCATATAAGTGTATCCTTTGTGGGGAAAACTTCTCTCACAGATCTAACTTAATCAGGCACCAGAGAATTCACACAGGAGAAAAACCTTATACTTGTCACGAGTGTGGAGACAGTTTTTCTCACAGTTCCAACCGGATTCGTCACCTGAGAACCCATACAGGAGAAAGACCATATAAATGTTCTGAATGTGGAGAAAGCTTCTCTCGGAGCTCACGCCTTACAAGTCATCAAAGAACGCACACTGGTTAGAAATGGTGGGATTTCATTTTGCCTCAGTTTTAGCAGAAAGCTGACTTTCCAGAGCTGATATTTTCTGCCTCCTTTGGTGTATTTTGCTGGTAATTAATATAAAGAGAAAATGGGACTTTTTTAAGGGAGGTGCAGAGGTGAAGAACTAGCTTAAAACTAAAAAGTTCAGTCTTCAGAAGTAAGAAAGAATTTAAGGACTTTGAGGTAGCCTGCTCGGGGACGGTTTTCTATGAAGTTCATCCTATTTTCAGATACATCTACCTTTATTGTTTTTCCCAAGTATGGTTTGGGTGCAGTACTGAGTCTAGTATCTATCCCATCAATTTTGGGGCTACCTATGGCTTCAGCCCCTTATTTGTGACATTAAGCAGGAGAACTTGGCCTCCTGAGGCCCTTAAGACCAAAGAAGGGCTAGGTCCTGTGAGGCCAGTTTAAGGTCAACAAGACCCAGTTTTAAGTTGCAGGGGGTTTTTTTGTTTTGTTTTGTTTTGTTTTTTTGTTTTGTTTTGTTTTATTTTAAGGCCCTGGCTGGGAAGTCCTGGGCAGTCCAATTCTGCCATTGCAACACCCCTCTGAGTAGTTTGGTTGGGGTGTTCATTGGCATAAAAAGTGAACTAGAGTGAACATAATGTGGAATCCACAGAAGAACCCAGCATTTTGCAGATTAAGGGTATGTGATTACAGTCTACCTTTCTAGAGATTTGAGACTTTCTTCCACCTGTTGAAAGGTACCTAGAGCTCTATAGACATGATTATGAGTGGAAGGTTCCATGATTTCATCAGATACAAAAAACAGATCCTAGAGAAATTAGGAATTATGTCCCCGTTGAGAATGTTTGGAGGGTTTATAATAAATATCTCCAAGGAAACATGAATATGTATGAATCTTTATTGAGGGACTTTGTGTTCATATGGTTCAAACTTCTCTTTTCTTGTGTGGGTTCTTTTGGAGATGGGGTTTCTCTGGGTAGCTCTGGTTATCCTGGAACTCACTCTGTAGACCAGGCTGGCTCGAACTGAGAGATCCACCTGCCTTGCCTCCTGAATGTAGGGATTATATTCGTGCACCACCACTGCCTAGCCAGATCAGGCTTTTTAAAGACAGAATATTTTTGTCTTGCAAAACTTGTTCCCAGGAGGGAATCTAATGATGGTCTTCACGACACCATTGATCATTGATGGTGTGGTAATCAAAATCGGGACAAAATTAGGAGGAAAGCATTATATCATAGAAGGTGGGCTTGGGGTAGGAATAATAGGAGTGTTTATCTTTTTTTATATGCTTTATCTCTTCAAGTTGGTTTCTCAGTGTAGCCCTGGCTGTCCTGGAATTCATTTGTAGACCAGGCTAGTCTCAAACCTGGAGATCTGCCTGCCTCTGCCTCCCAAGTGCTGGGATTAAAGGAGTTCACCACCACCTCCCACAGAGTGGAGAAACTTAGAACCCAGCACTCTAGGAGTAGTCAGTCAGATGCCAAGAAGCCATCTCACCATCTCCAGAGAAATCTATCCAACTGTCTAACTAATCTAGCTATTCTGTGGGGAAAGATGGTGGACCAGTGGATTAGCAGCAGTCTGTCAAAACAGTCCTCATTCTTACCCCAGCTCTTGGTTCAGATTAGTGTGTCAAAAGCTGGGTTTTCTGGGCCAACTTTTAAAAACATTATCATTGTCTTATTTCCCTTTATCTTAAGGGAGTTTCTTCCCGCTGGTAAGAAGTGGTGGTCTGAGGACTGAGGGCAGGGAAGGAAGGTGAGGAGATTAATGTAGATTAACTACAGATTAATATAGAATCTGCAGTGTAGGAACAGGGTCTTGGTCCCATGAGTAGGACAGGACTAATATGCTCCTGGTGCCACGAAGTGGATGGGATGGTCTACACTTGCTGTGCCACCAAGCAGCTTATCACTTGGATTGTGTACACACACACTGTAAAATCCCCATGCAGATAGATAGTGCATGGCCTGGCTGGTGCTGCTGCGTTGTGTACCTTTTCCTGGGCAGATGTAGGTAAGTGTCACCCCAGCTAAGTTAGTGAGTTTGTTGGTGCTACATATAGGAGAGCCAGATAGGAACAGTCTCCTGAGCCTGGAGTTTTCTTAACTGTGTGGATATGTGGAGGACAGAGGACCTATAGTGCCATTCCTCAGGAGCCATTGTCTTAGTTAGGGGTTAGGGCCCCTTTTTTTATTTTATTTTATTTTATTTTATTTTATTTATTTATTTATTTTTTTTTTTTTTTTTTTTTGCTGTGAACAGACACCATGACCAACGCAACTTTTATAAGGACAGCATTTAATTGAGGCTGCCTTACAGGTTCAGAGGTTCAGTCCATTATCATCAAGGCAGGAGCATAGCAGCATCCAGGCAGGCATGGTGCAAGAGGAGCTGAGAGGTCTACTAGTTCATCTGAAGGCTGCTAGCAGATACCGGCTTCCAGGCAGCTAGGACAAGGCTTATTAAAGCTCACACCCACAATGACACACCTATTCCAACAAGGCCACATCTCCTAATAGTGTCACACCCTGGGCCAAGCATATACAAACCATCATATTCTACTCCCTGGCCTCTATAGACTTGTTCAAATATATGAATCTATGGGGGCCATACCTAAACACAGTCTAATACAAAATACATTTAGTCCAACTTCCATAGTCTATAGCACTCTCAACAATGTTAAAAGTCCAAAGTTTAAGATCTCTTCTGAGATCCATCCAATCACTTAACTGCAATCCCCAAAGCAAGACAGGAAACCAGCTGGGCAAACTCCAAACTCTGCATCTCCATGTCTGACGTCAAAGTGATCTTCAGATCTCCAACTCCTTTCTCATCTTTGTTGACTGCAACAAATTTCTCTGCCCTGGGCTGGTTCCAATCCCTGTTAGCAGCTTTCCTCTGCAGGTATCTTACGACTTGGGCATCTTTAGCATCTTGGGCTCTCCAAGGCAACTTCAATATTAAAGCTTCTTGTTTCAGTGTCGGGAATCTATACATGGTCTGGGCGGCTCCAAAGGGCTCCAAAGAGCTGAGTCACCTCTGCAGCCCTGCCCTCTCTAAGCTCAGGTTGATCCAATCCACTACCACTGCTGTTCTTGGTGATCATCCCACGGTACTGGCATCTATAATACACTGGACTTACTTCACCAAAAGCCTCTCTCAGGCTCTCTTCCTGGTGTCAAGCCTCAACTCCTTTGCATGACCCCTTCAGTCCTGGGCCATCAACTACAACTGAGGCTGCACTTTCTTTCACCGACGGCCTTTCTTGGCCTCTCAGTACCAAGCCTTCTGCTCTTCATGACCCCTTCATGCCTTCAAAACCAGTACCACCTGGGTGATTCTTACACATTACCAAGTACAGCCACAGCATGAGGTACAACCTTGACTGTCTCTGGAACACAGCTTCTTTGTGTTCTCAGAAAATAACTTCCCAGAAAATTTCATCACAGTGATGCTGCTCTCTTCTTTTTTTTTTTTTTTTTTTTTTTTTTTTTTTTTTTTTTTTTTTTTTTTCGAGCTGGGGACCCGCTTCCCTAGGCAAGCACTCTACCACTGAGCCAAATCCCCAACCCCAATGCTGCTCTCTTCTTAATCACCACTAATTTCTTAGCTCCAGTTAACCAGCATTAATTGTCCCTGTAGTCCCTTCTATTCTTGGCTCTAAAGCCAGAGCCACATGGCTGAAACTGCTGTGTTCTGCTGCTTGCTGGAGCTGGAACATGGCCCCCTTGTTCAATCACTAGCTTCCTCTTTTCCAACTCCTTCACTGCCTAAGCTTGGCTGTCCTGGATCTTGCTCTGTAGACTGACCGTGAACTCAGAGATCTGCATGCTTGGCTACTGGGATCAAAGTGTGTACCACTGTGCCTGAATTTAAGCTTTTCTTCACCTATAACTCCATCTGTCTCAGATGGGCCTTGAACTTAGAGATCTGCTTGGCTTTATCTCCTGGGATTAAAAGTATGTAGAACCATGCCTGGATCTAAATTTAGCTGGGTAGGATCTTGCCCCAAGGTCACCACTCCGTTAATTCAATTTAATACCCTTGAACACAGGATTCAGTTCTATTTCACTTCCTGGTGCCCCTTTAATACTCAAACTCTACCTTATATATTTTTCCTTTCTAAGCTTGCTATGCTTGTTCAAAATGCTCTTTATCAGACTTAACCAGAGAACAAAGTCTCTGCTGGGCTTTTTTGAGACTTCCTTTGTCAGTGCAATTTATCTGAGTCTCTTCTCCTTAGCCTCAGGCAGACTCCTCAGACTAGGGCCAAAAGTAGCCATGTTCGTCACTAAAATACTACAAAAATAGTCTCTAGGCCACATATTGAAGTTGTTCTCCACTGAAACCTCTTGGGCCAGGTCTGCACAATTGAAATAACTCACAACAACAAAGCCTTCCATATTCCTACTAGGATGGCTCATTAAGCTCCACTTAAAACATTCTATGGCTTTCTAAATCCAAAGTCCCCCCCCCAAATCAACATTCTTCCAAACAAAAGCATGGTCAGGTCTATCGCAGCAACACCCCAGTCCCTGGTAGCAACTTCTGTCTTAGGGTTTTACTGCTGTGAAGAGACACCATAACCAAGGCAACTCTTATAAAGACAACATTTAATTCTTGGCTGGCTTACAGGTTCAGAGGTTCAGTCCATTGTCATCAAGGCAGAAACATGGCAGCATTCAGGCAGGCATGGTGCAGGGGGAGCTGAGATCCCCTGGGCTAGAACGGACTACCATATAGGGACTAGAAATTGAACGTGGATCACCTGAAGAACAGCCAATGTTCTTAACCACTGAGCCAACTGTCTAGCTCCCGTCTTGTAATATTTTAATTCTTTTTGGTTGTACTTCCCTATGGGTAATAAGACCATGTAGGCAGTCATAAATCTGTTCGTGGCCAGCTTAGCTCATTATGCGTTCCTTTTAGGGGCTTAGGAGGAGCCCCTTCCTCCTTTATGTGATGTATGTTACTATTTTTTAATTCTGGAGAATGAAACAAAGGTCTTGCTTGGTGCATAGTACTAATGTGTATTAGCCAAAATTACATGGTAGGATTTAAACCTATGTTTTTAGCATAGCCATTACAATTTATATAATTTAGGATGATAATTCATTATTCAGATCCTTGATTTGTAAATAGAAAATGATATTCATACATTTATGGGAATTCACATTTATTTTCAAACTATATTCTAGCCAATGCATAAGTGAGCATTGATATGAAAATAATGTTTGATTAAAAACGGTATCAACAGTATCATATATTCCAATTACCTTTACATAGTCTGATTACTAGAACCAGAAGTTGAAGACATATTGACAGTATCCTTAATATTAGGAAGTCTAGTTTTCAAAAACCTACCAATTCTTAAAAGGATTTTACTCTCCAGTTGTTTCTTGGCTATATTTTTGTTGCATCTCTTAGTGTGAAATGAAGTATTTAAAATTCAGGTATGGCATCAGGAAAGTTAAGAATGTATCCAAACAGTGTGGAACTTAATTCCTGTCCAGTTTCCAGCTCCGTCCTTTGCACAGCTTCCTTTACTGTCTCACCTTTTGGGTTTTCAGGGGTGAAGGGTGGAGAGAGGCGGGGAGAAACAACCTTTCTCTTCATCACCTTCATTTAACCATATCCTGCATGCCCAGCTTGGTTTCTGCACCTTTCTCAAGGATCCCTCTAACTCCCACGCTCTTGCCCTTGAAGGTCACACAGTTTCTTCTTTGTAAAGGAGATTACCCATGTGTCTGCTACTGTTAATTGTTTTACTTCATCCCAGTTAAAAAGTGCACTTTTCACATTCTACATCTTAATCTTGGAAATTCCCTTCTCTTTCTTTTTTCCTGTTCATCCTCACTTTCTCCAAAGTTTCTAAGACTCTCTTCAAGTTGTTTCCATCTATAAAGTCCTTTGCAGCTCAAGGTTACAGCTTGATTCACTGGTTGACTCAAAGTAGAAGTATTAGGGGGAGAGAACGTGTATCTTATTCTACCATCCTCACTGGCTGATGGTTCCGCAGAAGGGTAAACTGGAGAGTTGTCCAGAAGTACCAATGCCCTATCTTCCTCATGAAATCCTAGATCATTAAGTTGGAAATGCTGAGCAAAATTTTGAAAGAACCATTCTAAACAATTCTCTTGTGAACCAAACGTCTTTACCAGGTTTATATATCACGGATGATGCACTTGTGTCTTCTTTCACACTTTTGGGCACCTTTTCTTTTACAGTGACAACTGATGTTGATTTATGAGTCACACCTGTATTTGCACACATAGGAGCAGACAGCCACCCTTTGTTTATTTTCCTCCCTGGTAAGCAGATATCTTACCTGAGTGTTCTCTGGCATTGACTTCCAAAAGAGCTCAGTCTTATCCCCATTTTATATCTGGGCTAAATGTAATTTTTCCTCTTTAATTATCACAGTTTTTGTTGAAATGACTCAATGTGTTCTGAAGCTGAACCTGCAACATGTTCCCCACATGCTTCTTGGTTCCTGGTTGTAGTCTGTTCACCCAAGACAGTGTACAAATCTCCTCAGCTGCCTGAAGCTCCCCAGAAATAAATAAATGAATGAATGAATGAATGTCAACAAATAACTAGAAAAAAGTCTGTCCTTTCATTTGTTTTCCTAAGTTTACATCAGGGTATTCAATAACATATGTTTTGAATTTCAGAGTTGAATTTCTCTTCTATGTAATTTTTTTTAACTTACTTTGAACCAAGATTCAGCTGCCTGAAGAATTCAGACTCTGGTGTTTCTGATCAACGTCCCCACAAGTTCCTCAGATGGGAAATTCTGTAGCTCTGTCCCCTTAGTATTCCCTTTCAGGTTCTCCCAATGATGCCAAGAGCCATCCCAGGTCTTCTGAAATGTCCTGCCTTAGATGTCAGGGTTTTCATTCCAGACACACAACTGCATGAGAAGAACTGTAATCCACTCCAGGTGCTATTAAAAAAAAAAATGTCAGAAAAATGAGAGAAACGACTAGCACCTCAATTATTTCTCTCCTAAAGGTCAGCGCCTGACTGTCCTTTTATATCCTAAATTCATAAAATCCTCTGAATTGTTGTAGAAAGTATTTAAACCCCAGGCCAAGGTTTCTACCCCATGTTTGCCATTTAAGCTCTTAGATGAAAGACACACACAGTCTCTATATTTACAATAAGCCTTAAACAGCACAAGAGCTGGGCAGATACCTACCCTCCGTGTCATTAGAATCCATTTACCTATCGATAACCCTGAGTCAGTACTTACTCTGCACTGTTTCATAGGGGCTGTTTTAACTCTAGTTGGACAGCCTATAGGGCCATGTTCTCTCGACTCCTAATCTATGGTGATTTCTTCCTCCTCTTTCACTTTCTTCCCCTCTTGGTTCTCCTCAGACCCATGCCTGGGAAACCTGAACTCCACCTATGTCTCTTTTGCCCAGCTATTGGCCATCAGCACCTTTATTTACAACTCAGAAATAACGGAGGCAGGTCATAGCTCTAGATGCGGACCCCGGGTCTTGGAGGCCCACTGAGGCTGGCCACAAACACGTTACAGTGACCTCGGCTATCCAGGTGCTGTGATTCCAAGTAACCACGGCCATCTTACAAGCAACCTGTAAAAAGCAGTTAATGGCAGGTGGGTGGGGCACACCTCTGATTCCAGCAATCTAGAGGCAGAGGCAGGCAGCTCTCCCCGAGTTTGAGGCCAGCCAGGGCTGTATAGCAAGACTCTATCTTAAAGGTGAAATAAGGAAAAGTAGTTATTGTTAAAACAATTAAGTAGCATCTATTAGGAGGGACAAAAGAAAAAGCACTTGTTAGCCAATAGCAATGCCAATAACTCTAGAGAGTAGACATTCGATCCAAAATGAGTTCTGCCCATCTTTCAGCGGGAGATCAATGCGTTTGCTTTTACTCTTTCCTGGCTGCACGACTTTCTCTGCTTTCTCTTCTAAAGCAGATCCCAGAGAAAGGTGAAGTCAAAAGGCTACTTTGTAGCCCCACAGGGGGGATAGCCAACTATTATTGGTCCTATTTATTACCATCAGTGCGCTCCGCTTCCTCCCTTCAGGGTCTCTTTAACCTTCTGCCTTTAACCAGGTTTCTCCTTATGACTAAGGCTTACTAATGAGATCTAGGACACCGTGTGGGGCATTTCAGTCACTCAGCCGATAGCTTTAATCATGTACTCAGCACTGGGCAAAGTAACCAGCACCTCCACACTAAGGGCTTTGATGTGCTTTGCTTCTGAGACTGGAACTAAAATGGGGCTTTAAGAAAGCAAGTCCATGGGGGGTAGAGAGATGGCTTAGCAGTTAAGAACACTGGCTGCTCTCTCAGAGGACTCGAGTTTAAGTCCCAGCATCCATGCGTGGGGGCTCACAACTAACTCCAGTTCCAGGGGTCTGATACCCTCTTCTCAACTCTACAGGTAACAGGCACAGAACATACACAGGATCAAAACAGACACACAAAATTAAATTTATAAAAAAAAGGCAAGGCTAGTCAGATGGCTAAGGAAAGTTCTTTGACACATACCAAGTGACAGGCAATGCTTATTGGTGTCCCCTTAATCTATAATGCTTTAAAAAAGGACAGAGAAAAGCATATTTCTAGTCTTACAACCTATTCTTTCCAGCTTCCAATCTCTTAACGTTTGCCTTTTGTTTGGCCTGTGTCCCAAATCTGCTGTAGTAACCCCTTGAGGCCTTAGGTAATTTCCACAACCCCAGATTACCCTTTTCCTTCCTATTCTCATGGGACTGCCTTGTGTTCTCCATAGGCATGAAACTCGTCAGGTAATTATAGACTGTTGATATACAAGCTTACTGGAAACTAATTCTGGCTACATAAAATACACTTAAGAAATAATCCCTTTGCTGGTATAATTACAAAAATTTGGAGCTCACCCCAAATCCAAAATACACGTACGCATTTTTGGCTAACCTATCTTACTCAGGAACTATACTTAGGGACTGCCAGGGACGGTGAAAACAGTGTTCTCGCCTTCAGGGAAGTACAATGATGGGAAAAAACAGACTTCATGACAACGGGAACATTTCAGTTTAGCACCTGCCACTAATGAGTGTGTGGGATTGAGCAAATCATTTATTAGATCTCAATTTCTTTGTCAAGGAAAATACCTATTTCACAGGTTAAAACCTATCTTACAAGAAAAATACAAAAGAACAACTAACAATTGTGAGGAAAGCATCGCATGACTTAGTGGGCCCTTAGTGGTTCCCAAAGGAAGCTGTGAAGGGCTCCCTGAGCACGCAGGGAGCTTGAGGAGGGCGGGGCCCAGACAGTGCACACAACTGGAGCATGAGCGCAGGGCACAGACAATGAGCACCGCTGGCAGAGAGGCCTCCATACAAAGCACTGACCCCAGATACTAGCGGGCCAGCGACCCCAACGCTCCCTAGAAGATGGCCAGAAAGCAAAGTAACAATGCCCTCCTGTCCGTCACTACACAGGACCACCCTAAGCTCCAGCCGATTTGGAAATTCGGTGGCGGTGGCGTTAACTCCCAGGGAGCTCACACCAGCACAGACCGGTAAATGCTGGCTTCCCTGGCTCCTCTGTGAATGGGTAAGAAGAGGCGATCTGCAGCCTAGGAAATATTTCCGCTTCCTGTAGAGCAGGCTCAAACCCTCAGAAGCCTAGCGCAGCGATGCGGTGCAAGGCTGTGCGTCGTCTCTGACTTCCAGGCTCTCTGCGCAGGTGCAAAAAGGCAGCCGTCCCTAGGCTGTGGCGTTTCTGAGCCGGACTTGGCTGAAGCACGCCGCAGTTCCTGGAATCCTGCCGCAGTTCCTGGAATCCTGGTTCTGGCATCCTCACACGGGCAACTAACTCAGAGCTGCAGCTCTTGCACCGGCACCGGCACCGGCACCCGCACCGTGTCCAGCTTGAAGGACAGCAGCGCAGTATCCACCATGCGCCCTAGAGCAACTTCCCTACCTTCCCTGACTCTTTTATACCGGACCATTGCTAGCATGAGAAGACTGGCCAGTGCAGTCTCAGAAGTAGCTTATGCTGATAAAAAGGCAGGAAGAGCCTCATGCCTGGGGAGCCTGGGTGGACTACGAGCTGACTATTTGTTTGAATGCTCGTTGCATGGTGGAAATTTTTTTTCCGGTTTGCCTCAAGGAAAGGAGGCCCACAAAACCTCGCTTACCGGTCTAAATAGCTCTCAAAGAAATGTAAAATGGCACATTAACCACCAGCTCTGCTTTCTGTTCCATCTACTTTCTTGCTTTGTCTCCTGTCTCCTACTCCACTTCCCCATCTGACAAGGTCTCACTGTGTAACTCTGGCTGGCCTGGGTTTGAGTCCCACCATCACAAAGTGGCTCGCAATCATCTATTGTAACTTTAATTTTTTCAAACCTTATTTTTAATGATGGTTCTGAAACACTTTAACTTACTCCCTTGTAGCCCACGACCCACCAGAGGTAGTGGAAAAGAAAGGATACAGGGGAAGTGGACCTGTTTAGAAATGGTTCTTTGAAACAACTCACTTCTGTGCTGTCTGGAAATCAGCAGTTCAGTTCCCAGGTTAGTAGCGGCAGCTCGATCCACTGGCAAACACTTCACGGATACACCACGCCAGCATCTAGTTCAGTAGAGTCGGGTAGCAAACAGGAATCAGCAACAGTAACACTACCTAGCAGAGACAGCCGGGGGTGCCTCAGCTCTAGTCAGCAGGAGGGACCAAGAAGAAGGCCAGAAGTTCTCTGCTGTGCCTCTCTCAGGGAAGTGAAGACCAGCAAAGAGGCGAGACCCACGAGTGTTGCATGGTTGGCTCTGTAAGCAAGCCAAGCTCAGCCTCCGTCACTGCTGAATACTGTCTGTACCCTCTAAACATGGCAGGTCCTCCATGGGTCCTGCCTCAGCATGTGAGTAGTCTCAGCTGACGTTACTCTCCCAATCAGCCCAAGTCCACAGAAGCAGCAAGAAACTGTAGCAGACCACCAGAGGTTTATTGGTTCATTTCTCTCCGTGGAGTCCCAACTACGCAATGTGAGGTGGACCGACGCGTGCGTGCTGTTAGCAAAGACTCCTTCATCACGTGTCCAGAATCCCTCATCACGTGTCCAGAATCCTTTATCACGTGTCCTTTCTTGTGTTTACCTTAGCAGAACGTCCTTTCATCAGTCTGCTTCAGCCAAACATTCCTTCACGAGTTGGCCTTAGCCTTTCACACCTGTGTCCACTTTAATGAAATGTTCCTTCACGTGTTCGCTCCAGCAAAACACCATCTGAACGACTTTCCAAAAAAACCCTTAAGTTCCCACTTCAATCTATAACTCTGGTTCCAGGGGGGTCCGACATGCTCTGTAGGCACCAGGCACGCAAGTGGTAGAGAGACATACATGCATGCAAACCACCCATAGACATAAAAGAGAAACCAAAAGCTGGTAATGTTTAATTTATTTGTAAAGAGTTGTCTACACACATGTATTTATATCATTTGTGTGTCTGGTGCCAGTGAAGGTTGGAAGAAGGCTTCAGATCCACCAGAATCGGATTCGTAGATGGTCGTGAGCTACCATGTATGTGTTTCATACGTGTGTGTTGTGTGCATGTGTGTGTTCATGTACATGTGCATATTGTGTGCCTGTGTACATGTGTGTTTTGTGTGTTGTGTGTATGTCTTGTGTGCATGTGTTCGTGTGTGTTCTGTGCAATGTGTGTTCATGTACATGTGTGTATTGTGTGCATGTGTACATGTGTGTTTTGTGTGTTGTATGTCTTGTGTGCATGTGTTCATGTGTGTTATCTGCATGTGTGTGCTGTGTGCATATGTGTGTTGTGTGCATGTGTGTGTTCATGTACATGTGTGTATTGTGGGCATGTGTACATGTGTATATTGTGGGTGCATATGTGTGTGTGTTCTTGTGTGTGTGTGTTCTTGTGTGTGTGTGTGTGTGTGTTCATGTACATGTGTGTATTGTGGGTGCATGTGTGTGTGTGTTCTTGTGTGTGTGTGTGTTCATGTGCATGTGGATGTGTGTGTCACAGGGTATAGAGTGCTCAAGCACTCAGCCGTTGATGTTGACCAGAGGTCAACTTCGGGTATCTTCCACTACGGCTTTCTGTCTTCTGTTTCTGAGACAGAGTGCCATGCTGACTGTTATGTGTGTGCTGGGGAAGGAACTCAGGTTCCTAGACTTGCACGACAAGCCACCTACCCTATTTTTAAGTTTTTATTTATTTTTTATTAATTAAATTTTTCTTTGACAATTTCACATATGAAATATGCGTGCATGTGTGTACGTGTGTTGTGTGCATGTGTGTTGTGTACATGTGTGATACATTCTGATCATCCCTGATTCCCTTACTTCCATCAGCTCTCCCTCTGTCCCTAAATCTCCCTTTCCCTCAGTCACATCTTTTTGTTTTAAAACCTGCTGAGTTTGATCAGGCCTGTGTGTGGACACAGAGTTGGAACTGTATATTGGAGCCCTCACAGTTGGTTTGTTTCCCCAAGACAAGGTTCTCTGTGCAGCCCTGGCTGTCCAGGAACTCACTCTGTAGACCAGGCTGGCCTCAGACTCTCAGAGACCCACCTGCCACTGCCCCCCAAGTGCTAGGATTAAAGGTGTCCACTCCCAACTTGGAGCCTCAGGTTTGATACAGAGCCTTACTGTACAGCCGGCACATTCCGTGGATGTATGATCCTCCTGCTAAGCCTTTCAAGTAGCTGGAATTATAGGACTGCGCCACCATACAAAGGGCAGTGAAGGGAAGGGAGAATATGCAAATTAGAAGACTGTCTTTGTAGGGGTTTCTATTGCTGAGAAGAAACACTGTGCATATGAAAATTGGAGAGGAAAGGGTTTATTTGGCTTACACTCCCACATCATAGTCCATCACTAAGGGACGTCTGGGCAGGACCTGGAGGCCATGGAGGGGTGCTGCTTACTGGCTTGCTCTCCATGGCTTGCTCAGTCTGCTTTCTTATACATCCATGGCCGCAAGCCCAAGGATGATACCACCCACAGTGAGAGGGGCCCTCCCACATCAGTTGTCAATCAAGAAAATGCACACCAGAGGTTTGCCCAAAGGCCAGTCTGCTGAGGGCATTTTACCAATCGAGAGTCTCTTGTCCAAACCGATGTCAGTGTGTGTCAAGTTGACATAGAGCGCAGTGCAGAGACTTAAAGATGAGAGCAGAGCAGGAAAGGGAAGGAAAGCAGAAACCATACAGCAAGGTGAGCACCGCAGAGAGACAGCTAGAAGGAGGAGACTAATGCCTATAGAAAGAAGCCCCAGTAGTGGCTGTGAGGAAAAGTACCACTCATGGTTTCTTTGTAGTACGGACAAGCACCACTCTTCCTAGTGCTTAGCCCCCTGCTTTGCTGGCTAGTACAGAGCTGAGGTATCTTTACAGGCAGGCAACAGACACCTGCTGGCCTCAGGACTACTGTAAAGAATAAAGGGCGTGTCAACGTGATTGGCAGGTGGATCGGCCACACGTTCCTTTTACTCTATTTTATCTGCGTTCTCTGAATACCTTCCCCTACACCAGAGAAACTGGCCAATAGGAGAGATTTTATTCAGTTCCTTAGGTTTTGAAGAGAAGGGCCTCGTAGTAGCCTTCCCTTGGGATTTATCACAGTAAACTTTCTTTTTTGAGTCACACTTTCATTATTTCTCCCTGGCTGGCCTAGAACTTGGTCTGTCATATGTAGACAAGATGGCGCCCTACTAAAAGATCTGCCCGACTCCAAGAGTGCTGGGGTTAAAGGTGTGTGTCACCACACTAGACTTCTACAGTTAATGTTTGATGAGCGAGGGAGATGTTTTCTTCAGTAGTATAGGCACTGATACGGTGCCCACGTACCAGGAACCCTGAGGAAACTCATCGGCCATTTAAAAAAGGAACACATGAAACCGGAAGAGGGTATTGGCCGCGATCAGAGTACGTCGTGCACATCTCTTAAAGTGCCACGATGAAGCCACTGACAAAGGAATGTAAGGAGAGTCTGGCAGACACAGCAGAGCAAGAAGAATGACTGCCCGACCTTGCCGGTGACCTGAAATCGGTGGTACACAGAGAGGTGAAGGTGAGCTGAGGAACGGATTTGTTCTCTAGATGCCTTACTTATTATCTTATGTGTACAAGTGTTTTGCCTTCGTGTGTGTCTGTGCACCAGACACATGCTGGTGCTTGGGGAGGTGGCGAGCCTCCATGTGGGTGGTGGGAATCAAAGCTGGGTCCTTCCCAGGTAATTTGTTGAACCAAAATATCATGGGCAGGTTTTGATACCCGGCTCCGTGGAGCTGTAAAAGCACCTTTGATAACGGTTCTGTTTTCTCAGATTCTGTACCAGCTGTGGGTGACTTGGCCTAGGCTAGAGATACGTCTACACCACAGAACCCCGGAGACAACAGCGTGAGTTCTGTTTCTTAGAACAGTTGAGAAGACGGGAAGAAATGAAGCAACGTTTGTAGCCACCTCCTTCTCACAAAATACCCAATGGGATCTGAATTGGCCACTAGAGGGATGAAACACTCTAGGGGCTTAATGCACGAAACAATGTGGTATTAGTGAGGGCAATTATTTAGTGGGGGCAGGGCGGTGGGTGGAAGATTTTATTTCCTACCAGGAAAAAAAAAAAGAGCTCATTTTCTATTGCACTAGGGTCCTCAAGTACTTGAATTTGTTGTCTCCTTTATTTTTGCCTACATTAAAAATAAACACAAGAAGAAAATCAAAAGCCAAACACACGCACACACTAACTACTAAGAAACCACATAGGGAACTGGTTCCGAGACGTGGTAGACCGCTCCTAATTACAAGAAGATTATTACTGGAACAACCTGATACTTGTAAGAGTGTCAAATCTCTACTGAAAAAAACAAGACCTACCTGTGTTTTATAAATGAGCTCGGGATGCTGATAGAAATGAGATGTTTCCTGTGGTTATTCTCTACCCACAACTATACCTGACCAACAGTCTAGTCTCTTCTGAGCAGACAAGCAGCAAATCCCGGGCAGTGGCCGCTGAGCTCACGTTGCCTGAGGCCTAGGTGAGCTCTGCTCTCTCCATGCATTGGCCGCCTTCCTCTGCCACCCATGACTCGGGGGCCTGGGATGGGCTCAGAACTATATTAGACGCAGTCATTGTAACCTGAGAGCCGCATACCTCCTGGGCTACTTCCTTACTCCTTTCTGCCTTGTCGATTCTTAAGACACTCTCATCCCTCGGGGGATATTTTCTGAGAAAATTACGGTTGATTTTTTTTCTCATAATACGAACACAGGTTATGCTTATGGTGAAAAGTGTCTGTGAGTCATTTTCGGGAGCTAAGTGTGTTCAGGATCAGGTACAGGGAGAGACAGGAGAGATGGCCAGAGGACCAGGAAAATGAATGGACATCTGCAGCTGGTGGAGGGAATGCTAGAGATCCGGGATGTGGGAAGCTCCCAGGAATCAATGGGGGTAACTTTAGCTGTGACTCACAACACTGGCGATACGGAACCTTGAAGAGACCACCCCCTGCAGCCAGGCAGGGACCCAGGGGAGCGATAGGAATGATGCTGTAAAAAAAAAAAGTGGCCGTCTTTTACCCCCACTAGGTACGGCACCGCAGTGCCTCTCTCTGAGCCTGGCAGCAATCTCTCTACCCATCCAGTTCCCAAGGCAGGTTGCCATCGTGTTAGAAACACACATCCCAACTCGGTGGCGGCCCAGTGTCCCAGCCACCACACACTCTCTTAAACTTAATTCGCCACAAGAAAGAACACACAACACAACAACCTCTGATCCAATTGATAAGATATAATTGCCCACCTAAACATACAAAGCCCTGTACACATCCATCCCTTAAGAGCATTCATAGCAACCTGTAAAGGTACAGAGAGGAATCTTTTATTTTTTTTATTTTATTTATTTTATGTATATGAGTACACTGTAGCTGTCCTCAGACACACCAGAAGAGGGCACCAGATCCCATTACAGATGGTTGTGAGCCACCACGTGGTTGCTGGGAATTGAACTCAGGACCTTTGCTCTTAACCATCTCTCCAGCCCCACAGAGAGGAATCTTAACATCTGCCTCCATGTTCTCTCGGCGGTGGTTTCTCTCGAGGCTTTGCTGACTGAGATTAAGATATCTACCAGAGGGCTGGAGAGATGGCTCAGCGGTTAAGAGCACTGACTGCTCTTCCAGAGGTCCTGAGTTCAAATCCCAGCAACCACATGGTGGCTCACAACCATCTGCAATGGGATCTGATGCCCTCTTCTGGTGTGTCTGAAGACAGCAACAGTGTACTCACATACATGAAATAAATAAATCAAAAAAAAATATCTGCCAGATATCTTGGGCACTGCGGTACCGGACCTAGTAGGGGATAAAAGACAGCGTTTTATTTTTTATAATTTTATAGCAACATAGGAACACCAATCTACTCACAAAACTTTTGACCAAAAATTTATTCTCTCTACAAGAAATGCAGGGACGAGGGATGGAGCAGAGACCGAGCGAATGGCCAAGCAATAACTGGCCCGAGTTGAGGTTCGTCCCATGGGAAAGAACCAAGCCCTGACACTATTAATGATACTCTATTGTGCTTGCAGACAGGAACCTAACATAACCGTCCTCTGAAAGGCTCTACCTAGTAACCGGCTGAGACTCACAGCCAAACCGTGAATAGAGCTTAGGGACTCTCTGTGTTGGGGGAAGAACTGAGAGCCCTGAAGGGGACAGGAACTCCACAGGAAGATCAACAGCGGAGTCAACTAACCTGGATCCTTTGGGCCTCTCAGAGACTGACCAGCAACCAAAAAACACAGGCTGAACCTAGGACCCCTGCATGTGTGTATGGGAGATATGCAGCTTGGTCTTCATGTGGGTCCCCAACAACTGGAGCAGGAGCTGTCCCTAGAGCTGTTGCCTGTCTGTGGAGTACATTCCCCTAGCCGAGCTGCCTCGTCTACTCTCAGTGGGAAAGGATGTGCCTGACCCTGTGGAGATTTCAAGCGCCAGAGTCGGGGATACCCGAAGGGGACCTCTACCCTCTCAGAGGAGAAGGGGGTAGCATGGGGGCGGGGACTGTGTGAGGGGTGACCGGGATGGAGGGAAACAATCGGGATATATACAGTGAATTTTTTAAGAAAGTGTAATGATCTGTCCTCCTGACTCACTAAGAGTGAAATCCCTGTGATTCTCGCTTTGGAAGCTGGTTTGTCAGTTCACAGCTAGATGGCGCTAGTGGTGGTGGGCGCATACCCAGCCCCTGGAGAGCTGCGTTCTAGGGCGTGTGTCTCGTCGTAAAGCGCCTTCTCTACTCCTTTTCATTTGCTCCTCCTGTGTCTTCTCCATCTTTCCAAAGGACGCGGCCTCTTAGTGACTCGGGCTGTCGTGCTTTATGTGCTATCCTTTGCTTTGAACCTGTCATAATCCACCAATCACAGCCAATTAAGTGATATCCCTGACTGCCTTCAAAGTGCAGCTTCAGAACCCCACCGTGTCTTAGCCTCTTGCGCTGTGAACAGTTTGGCCGACATCAGCAACGCCTTGAGTGGTAAATTTCTGGCTGGTATTCGACACACTGCTCTTGCCCTCTTGTAGCTTTTAATGTTTTTAACTGAACCGTACTATCCACTGGTATTTTTAAATCCTGTGAGGACTTTTTAGAATCAAGGTAAAATGCCAGCCCTTTGCCGTGGCCCTCACATCCCGCACGAGCCAGTCCCTCCCTGCCCTCCTCTGCTCCTTGTGACCTTACTATTTCTTCAATCTCCTGTCCTGTCATTTTGTGCACTTGCTCCAGTCACTGCCACCTGCTGTGGCCTGTACTCCCCTCTCTAGGGCTTCTGTTGCTTTACTTTCAAACACCTTAGAATTTTGCCTAGTTCAGAGCAACACCCAAGAGGGGGAATGCAGCCATATCTGTTTATCAATGGATGAATTCATAAAAATGGATGAACCTAGGAACCTGTAGGTAGTTGGTTCTTGTTTACAACGAGGAAGCCATTTCTGGGAGCATACTTGCAAAGGTGTCCCTCCTCTAATGAGACAATCAGCATAGTCAATATTTTAGAGAAACTGAGAAATCTCTCCTGGTTCTCTGCCCACTGTGCCTGCTCAGCACACATGGCTGTTGCTAAGCCAACAAGTGCCAAAGTCTAGAGAATGGCACCTTGGCTCTTCTTGCCCACGTCCCAGGTGAACCTTTATTATTAGGGCTCCCTGAACTTGACCTTACCTTTTCTCAGAGGCCGAGACCCATTCTGCTCAGCAGGAACCTTTAGACATCTGAGCAAGTCAGCTTGCTGGGCAAAATACTGGATAGAAAGTAGGGAGAAAGGACTCATTTGAGTTTACAGTTTCAACATTTCATTCCTGAAGGGAGGGGTTGGGGTTGTGATGGGGGAGGGGGCGGTGTGGCCCAGGTGAATGGTTCATGTCAGGATGGCTACCATAGAAAATACCTATGGTAGATGGTGGGGTGGTTTGGCCCATAGTACTGTTAAGAGGTGTGGGCTTGTGGGAGAAAGTGTGTGGGGATGGGCTTTGGAAGCCTCCTCCTATGCTCGGGCTCCACCCATTGGGAAAGAGGGCTCCCTCCTAACTGCCTGAGGGTGCCGGTCTCTCCAGCTTGCCCTTGAATCAAGATGCAGAACTCTCAGCTCCTTCTCCAACACCATGTCTGTCTGCACACTGCCATGCTTCTCATCCTGACAATAATGGACTGAACCTCTGAAACCGTAAGCCAGCCCCAATGAAATGCCTGCCTTCATAAGAGCTGCATGGTCATGGTGTCTCTTCAGAGCAATGGAACCCTAAGACATTTTATTCTATCCTAGCATCTGGGCTCTGGGATGATAGATAGCACTCACATTCAGGACAAATCTCCCGATTAGTTAATCCTCCCTGGAGATGTCTGGTCAGGCTCAGCATTAAGCTGCTTCTTCTCCTAGCAGTGTCCCAGTCTGACCAAATCAGCAAGATCAATCATCAGATCGGTGTGGTGAGTAGTGCATGAAGCAATCTCAAAGGAGCCCTGGCTGGGCTTCGTAGTGAGTGCAAGACCAGTCAGAGCTACACAACAAGACCCCATCGATGATGACGATGACGACAATGGCTGTGACGTAACAGAAGAAGAGAAAAAGAGGACAAGGGGTAGGACTCGGTCAGGCAAGGACCCGAGTCTGATCCCACAGAAAACACTTAAGAACTCAAGCTGGGCATCATGCGTTTATGATTTCAGAGCAAAGGAAGCAGAAAAGGGAGGATCCTGGGGATTTCTGGTCAGTCACCTAGCCTATTTGGTGAGCACTTGGCTAGTTTAAAAAAAAAAAGCCTCAAAAAACAAGTAAATAAATAAGTGGAGACTGTCCGGTTACTGTTGGTGTGATGAGATACCATGGCCATAAGCGAGTTGGGGAGGGAGGGGTTTACTTGGCTTTCACTTCCACAGCACCATTTTCACTGAAGGAGGTCAGGACAGGAACTCAAGCTGGGCAGGAACCCGGAGGCAGTGCTGATGCAGCCCCATGGAGGACGCTGCTTACTGGCTTGCTCAGATTGCCTGCTTACAGAACCCAGGACCCCCATCCCACAGGCGATACCACCCGCTACAGGATAGGCCCTCCCCCATCAATCGCTATTTATGAAAAGGTCCAACCGGCTTGCCTGCAGCCTGATCTGATGGAAGCATTTCCTCGGTGGAGGCTCCCTCCTCTTGATGACTCCAGCGTGTGTCACGTTGACATAAAATGAGCCAGCGTGGCGTTGTCTCCTCAGAAACAACCTGGGTGGCTCCCTGGTCTCCAGATGCACTTACACACGCATCAGCCAGCACAGCATGCTACTGTGGCTGGTCATTCCCAGACAACTAAGTCATTTCCCAAGCCGTGAGCTGATTCCCTCCTGCCTTTCTCGATTCAACTATTGTGCTCTGTTAGCCCCCACAAAGCGTGGCCCACGACACAGCTCTTATGTCCAGTTAGTGATGGCAAGTCTGAGCTGAAGGCCACTCAGTTTAGAACGTGTTGACATTTGCAAACTATCCCAGGAAGAATGGGAGCTGCTGGGTCCCATCACAGGCTCTCCTCCCCAGTGATGCAGTGCAGGAAAACCGCAAACGTCGTCTTTGTAGGTACAGGATCTTCTGCAGAGCTCAGAGCCCTGTCTGGGTTTTGGTTTACTGGACTAAGCCCCTCTCAGAGTCCTGTTCTGCCCCTAGCTGGCTGTTTTCTTCGGTAGATGGTAAAGGGGAAGGAGGAAGTACCCAGACCACCCGGGACGCTTCTTCCAAATTGACATCTTCATTGCTCTCCCTACGTGGAATCATCGATCCATCCTGTCACTTGCAGCCCCAGATTTGTTCTTTCATGGGTTTCCACTTGTTAAAAACATTATCGGGGTTGGGGATTTAGCTCAGTGGTAGAGCGCTTGCCTAGGAAGCGCAAGGCCCTGGGTTCGGTCCCCAGCTCCGAAAAAAGAAAAAAAAAAAAAAACATTATCACCACCAAGTTAAGAAAAAAATGGTTAATCATCCCTTAACCTCACCTTCACATCCACTAGCAACCATTAGCAAGTTTTATTACCTCTTACGTGATAAGCCAAGTCCAGCTGTGTCTCAGCCTGAGCCGGTATAGCTATCGTGACAACTATAGATGTCTAGCTATTACCTCACCCACCCTGTTCTTGTCCCACCACTGTCTTAATATAGAAACTAGAGTCATCTTCAAAGTATCTTGTTATGATTCCTTGCTTCAAAATACTATATTGGTTTCCTTTTTAAAAGACTTTTTAAAAAAAATTTATCGGGGGCTGGAGAGATGGCTCAGTGGTTAAGAGCTCTGACTGCTCTTCCAGAGGTCCTGAGTTCAATTCCCAGCAACCACGTGGTGAACTCACAACCATCTGTAATGGGGTCTGGTGCCCTCTTCTGGTGTGTCTGAAGACAGCTACATTGTACTCATATATATAAAATAAATAATTTTTTAAAAGTTTAAAAAATACTTTTAAGGGTTGGGGATTTAGCTCAGTGGTAGAGCACTTGCCTAGGAAGTGCAAGGCCCTGGGTTCGGTCCCCAGCTCCGAAAAAAAAAAAAGAACCAAAAAATACTTTTAATGTGTGCATGTGTGTGTGCACGTGTGCATAGGCACAGGTGTCTGTGTGTGCACACATGGGCGTGTGTGTGTGTGTGTGTGTGTGTGTGTGTGTGTGTGTGTGTGTGTGTGTGTGTGTGTACTCTTTCCTTCTACTGCGTGGGTCCAGAGGTTGGGTCCAGAGGTTGAGTTCAGGTTTTCAGGCTTGACAGAAACTGCCTTAATCAGCAGGGCAAGCCAATGTCCTTCTCCATCCATCTCTCCCCTTATTTCTTTTCCCCTCCCCTCTTCCCCTTCCTTTCTGAAACTCTAATCTTTCCTGCCCTTCCACATCCTAGGACTACAGATGTGTGTGATGCCACTCTCGGTCTCTGTGGTGCTGGGAATGGACCCAGGGTCCTGTGCAGGCTCAGCAAGGGCTCTACCAGAGACTCCTCTATATCCCGAGACTCCTCCCCCTGTCCTTTAGTTTCTTAATATCTTGCTTGTGAAATGATATTTTGCCTGAGTGTAGCTGTGGATCTATCCACTCCTTTGAGAATATATTGGTTGTTCCTGAGTTTGAGCAATTATGAGTATAACTGGTATAAATATTCTTGGGCAGGTCTTGTGTATTTGTAGGTTTTCAACTAATTTGGGTAAATGTGATGGAACATTATGTATGGATTGTATAATAAGTATATTTAATTCCTTCGGATACTGCCAAACTTTTTAAGAATGGCTAATCATTTTGTATTCCAACAGCAAAAAATAAAATTTACTCTCGCTTCCCATCCTTGCTAAGTTTGTGTCGCCAGCATTTGTGTGTCCCTGCTTTTCTAACAGGTCATTTCCTAGTGACATAGGATGCTAATCTTTGTACTTGTCATCTGTACATCTTCAGTAAATTGTTCAGATCTTTTGACAGTTTTTTTTAAATTGTTTATTGCATCTTTGTGAGTTTCCCATCACGTACCTGAATCCACTCATCTCCCTGTCCCTTGTATCCACCTTCTGCCCTCTGCCCTAGTGACCTCCCTCCTCAAAGTAAAAAATAAATAAACAAAACAAAGCATAATGAGTTCATCAAGGAAGCCACAGTGTGTCCCACAGTCTATCCCTCTGTCCACACATCTTTACTTGCAAATGTTCATTGCAATGAGTCATTAGTCTGGTTCCAGGGCTCTGGCCTCTGCTACATTATCAATACTGGATCCTCACAGGAACTCCTCTTGATATCCTGTTGTTGCCCTGTGTCATGGAGATCCTGTCACAGAGATCTGTAGGACTGGCCCCTTCCAGCAGTGTGGATGGGGTAGATATCGGGGTGGACCAACTCAAAGACCTGGATCTGGGTCTATGTGGTAGCTAAGCTGGTCAGCCTGCCAGCTCTCCTTCATCCACACCACTAGGGTGAGCTCTCCAGCACTGCCCTGGTTAGCTCACCCAATGCTGCAGCCACAAGGGGCAGAGCCAGCTCTCCTGCTGCCATGCCCTGGGGCAGGCTCACCCGTGCCTTCATCACCAAGGCCAGCTCTACCGTGCTGCCCAGGCAAGGTGCAGGGCCTGTTTTGACACATGTTGTATCTAGCAAGAGACAGGGCCAGTTCTCCAGAGTGTCGCAGCCAGTAAGGGGTGCGGCCAGCAGAGCCCTTGTGATAGCAACGTGCAACGTGCAACGTAGTCTCAGGCAGATGCTGACCCTGCCATTGCATGGCAACATACCCAGACATGGCCCTCAGCAAGGCAGGACTTCATCAAGGCCTCAGGGGGCGGGGCTGGCTACCTCAGTGGGCGGGGCTGGCTACCTCAGTGGGCGGGGCTGGCTACTCAGAGCTGGCTATTTCCTCTCCAACTTTGAGTCTCCAGTTTCATCTCTCTTCACAGGGTTCAAACTGCTCTAATTCTCTTTCCCTCCCATCGACCACCACATAGTTGCACATCGTAGTGGCCCCTACATTGTTACATAATGATAGTTGCACATTGTAGTGGCACGCAACTGTCGGGCCTCTGGGAGACCTCTGGGTTTTAAATGGACTCCTTAAAACTATTGTTAGTTATTGTTGACTCTTGACTCTTAAGACTTTTTTTTTCTTTTTTTTTTTTTCTTTTTTTCTTTTTTTTTTTTTCTTTTGAGACAAAGTTTCTCTGTGCGGCACTGACTGGACTGGAACTCACTCTGTAGGCCAGGCTCCAGAGTGCTGGGATTGAGGGTGTGTGCCACCATGCCCAGTGAAAGTCTTTATTACCTGTACTTTTGATGAGCATGTTTTCTTTTTTTCCTTTTTCCTTTTAATTTTGTCTACAAGCGCTTGTACCACTGCATGCCAGAAGAGAGCGTCGGATCCCACTACAGATGGTTGTGAGCCACCATGTGGTAGCTGGGATTTGAACTCAGGACCTCTGGAAGAGCAGTCAGTGCTCTTTACCTCTGAGCCATCTCTCCGGCCCTAGCATGTTATATTAATATGTGCCTTGTATTTTCATCGTCTGGACCATGTCAGAGCATTTTTTAAAAAGCAAAACTTTTTTGAGCATGAGCACTATGTTTATATCATGACTTCTAGTACTGTTATCGTTACAGGTACATGCAGCCTAGTGAGTCGGTTTTGTGCTGTTCCTGGTTGCTTTTCTTTCCTGACAGTTTGCATCGCACCTTTGGGAACTATGAGAGCCTGGGGTAGCAGACTTCCAGTCAGGTCCAGCTCAGTTCCTCCAAGTGCTGTATCTAAAGTCACTGGTGTCTTCATCGATGTCTCTTACCTTTAGATTCTGGGAGGCAGCTGAGGGCACTCATCGGCAGTAACCTGTGTTGTTCAGGGGAGTCTCTTGGACCCTTACCAACAACTCAAAAGGAGGTTGCGGGAGCCTGTGTAAGAAAGCTGTGAACTTACCGTGAACTGTGGATAGGGCAGAATGCAGAATGCTGTCCCACAAGGTGGCCTTCCAGAAAGAATGGCCTAAACTATGATAAGTGACTGCAGTTGGAAGCAGGGACAGTGAAGGGGATGCCACAGAGCACTGAGGAACTAGGGCACGTGCACGTTATCTCTGCGGGAAAGGCAAAGGCCTGAGGAGGAACATTCCTGGCTCTTCTCATATGAGCAAAGAGGAGGAGACAAAGCCCCAGCTGTGCTCCCTCTGTGCTGTGTTTGCTTAGCCGTCTGTAAATGTCACTCATGTTCTCCCTGAGTAACTGAAGGTGAGATGTGCTTTGTTTATACTGACCTCAGGCACCTGGAGCCTGGGAACCCCACTCATTTCCTTTGATTCAAGGAGACTTGTTCTCACTGGCTGGGGCAGGTCAACAGAGGTAGTCTGTTGTAGTTGTTGTTGTTTTGTTTGGTTTTCATTTTATTTTGTGTGCATTGTATAGGTTAGAGGTCAATTTCAAGTGTCTTCTTCAGTCAGTCTCTCCCCTGTTTTTTGAGACAGGGTCTCTTCCTGAACCTGAATCAATTGAGCTAGGCTGGCTAACCAGCAAGCCCCAGAGATCCATCTCGGCCTCCCCAGTGCTCAGGTTAAAAGCAAAGGTTGCCATAGTGATGGTGCAGGCCTCTAATCTCAGTCTGGAGGGCAGGGGTGGACAGAGGCAGGCGGATCTTTGTGAGTTCGAGGCCAGCCTGGTCTACATAGGGAGTTCCAGGACAGCCAGGGCTCCATAGAGAAGCCCTGTGGGAAAACAAAACAAAAACAAAACCCAAGAACACCAACAAAGCGTATGCCACCATTCCCAGCTTTTTACATGGGTACTGGGAGTCAAACTCAGACTTGCGTATACAGCAAACGCTGTACCAACCAAGCCATGTTGTCAGCCCGAAGAGAACAAGTTTTGATTTAATCTAGATTTCTCTCGTAACCTCCGGGCATTTGGTCATTTATGTTTAGGCCTGTGACGCGTTTTGAGTTAACGTCTTCAAAGGGTGTGAGGTCAGATGGTGTCAGCTCTCCAACTTCCTTCAGTAGAGTCTTCAGAATTCTGTCTCTGCCTCTGTACACACCCAGTGGTTTTGATTAATGCCACGGAGCATTAATTGAGGAGACAGCACCTCTGGTTAAGGCACATGGCTTAGGCTGATTGTTGCCTTTAAGGCTTTCGTTACAAACTCGAGAACAAAGCCAGCCTGTGCCAGATACTACATCCACCTAACCAGTGACATTGTTCCTGAAGCTGGGGGTAGACACTTTACTGTGAAGGTGCTGGAGTAGAAGGAAGAGCCGATGACAGGACGTGGCCCTTAGATAAATCACTGCACTGTAAGACCAAGCATCACCTGAGGCCTATGCCTGCCCGGACTTTCTAACTCCATGGATTCTATGACGCACTCCATTTATTGGTAAAGCGAATATGAACTGGAAGATCTGTTAATTATAACTGAAAGAACCCATAAACACATAGAGTAATATATATATATATATATATATATATATATATATATGAAAATCCCTTTTCTATAGCTATCTAAAAGGTTTTTAAAACAGGGATTATCAAGCAAACATACAATGTATGTATAATGTATGCCCTAAATGTTACCTTGACATGGCACCTTGACTCAAAATTGTCACCATTTGCTAATCTTATCCCATTTATCCCCTTCAGTGTTATGGTTTTAATTTGTTCTGAGGGTGTTGCTTGCTTTGTAGTATTTAAAGCAAACCCCAGACATTACATACTGACTTGTCAATAGTTCCCTTTAGAAGCAGGAAAGTAATATTGACAACTCAAGCCTTAAGTGGTCTTTGAGAGAGTTCCCACTAGGCAGAACCCTCTTTCCCAGAGGGACAAGACTGAGGACAAAGGGAACCTTTCTCTACCCTAGAATGCAGCAAAACTTGACTTGCAAGTTCTCAAGAAGGCTTTGTGAAAGGATCTCTTGGTCTCCTGCCTGGGGTATTCATTTCTGAGAACACCTTATATCCCAAATGTCTCGTAATGAGGGTTTCCCAGAAGGGATACTAGCAGTCTGTAATGATCACCAAAGCACCTTATTAGTAACTTGAAACTACTCGATCTACTGTTGCACTTTTAATGAGCCCCACAGTGACTCATTCATTAAGAGTTCAGTAGCATTGGTTAATTGCTGGTTTTCTGGAAGCCTGAAGAACAAAATAATGACATTCATTCTCCTACATAGAGAAAGTCCCCAGGTGCTCAGTATACATTAGAATAATTTCTCATTATCCACTACATTGACTTCAAGTATCTTTAAAAAAAAAAATAATGTGTAAATGATTAAACACTAAACCTTCGTTGTAATTTACTTCTCTCTTTGTGCATGCATCACATTTTACATTTCCTGTCATGTTTCTGTGACTTCTAAGAAAAAGATGACCTGGAAATGTATTGCCTTCATTCTTAAGGAGGAATTCACCTATCCTTTAGGGTTAATGTGCGTTCTCGCCCTTAACCCTATTTCTGGGATTGCTCTAAAGTCGTCACCCTGTGCTTCCAACACCCAGTGGTCTGCTAGCCAAATAGCATCATACAAACTACTCTGAAAGGTTCTTTACGCCCAACTGATACCACAGTTTATGACTTGTGATTTAGAAAAACACTTATCCAACAAGAGCTCATTGCAACCAGAATCCCGGGTGCTGTGAGCCAGTGTTTATTACCTTCCGTAATCCCCCAGTTAATATATGCTAACTCTCGCCCATGACTGTTTGTGGGGATGGGGGGGTGGTTGTTTTGTTTTGTTTTTCACTGTTGGTTTTGCTTCTCTCTGCCTGAGGGTATTTACTTTCTAAAACTTCCTGAAAGATATGACTCTTATGTCAATTCAGTCATTCAAGATTTTAAAAATTTACTGAGCACTTTCGACAGGCCAGACACTGCTGAAGTATTGATATTTTATATTTGCAAACACTGTGAGTCTTGGGCTTTTGCTGGTTAGTTGATTGGTTTTAGTGGGTTTCGGTTTTTAATTTTTTATTTTTTGTTTGTTTTGGCTTCTAAAGAAATATTCTTTTTTGACTTAAGAAAAAGAGAACATTTTCAAAGTTTCTTTGTGTTGCTTAAATAAATAATCGGTGTGATGCCTGCAGCTCTTCCATTTGATCAACTGATCAGCGCTTCCTAGTCCACTTCAGGCGCTGCCTGATCTTTACTCCCAGCTACAGCAAAGTGGAATCAGGAAAACATCTAAACATGTGTGTGTGTGTGTGTGTGTGTGTGTGTGTGTGCGCGCGCGCGCTATTCAGTTTTTCAAAAGAATATTGATCGAATTGGCTTAGATTCTACCTTTTTAAAAAGAAGACTTAAGTATTCATATTTGAAAGACATACCAAATTATTTACAGATTTTTTTTTCAAAAAATCTTGCAGATGCAGACGCACGCAGTTAGATTATTAAGTTCTCAGTAAGACACGGAGACACAAAGCAAACTCTTAACGAGACTGTCAGCACTTCCAGCCCGTAAGTAGTTAGCACATCCTCTAGTAATGGAGATGGGGTGGGGGGTGTTAGGTGACTTTGTCCTTGTGAGAGCATCAGATTGTTCGTAAGCAATGGAGGCAATGAATGCTCAGATTACATAATCTTAGGAGGCCACAGTCCTGCAGTGCTCTGTGATTGGCTGAAGTTTCGCATGCTGCATGACTGTGCACTCTGCTCTGTGATCAGTCCCCAGACAGCAGAAAAGTTGTCACAAGCAGCACCATTTAAAACTGCATGATGGGAAGAAAATGCCATTCACTGCTGAAGTAGCTGCTTGGAACGTGCAAGGACCTGAGTTCAGTCGCTTCCTTCTTGAACAAGCAAACCATGAGCTGGTCCTGGTAATGCATCCCGATATTCTCAACTGCTAGTGAAGCTGAGGCAGGAGAATCACAAGCTCAAGTCCTGGCTGGGCTACAGAATTCAGTTCTACCTTGGAGAACCTGAAAAACCGTTCTGAAGTAGAGCTGGAAACGGGAGGGGCACGCGGGGAGCGCCTGCCTCGTGTGCCGAAGATCCTAGTACCACAGGATAAACAAAAGCCATATGCGAGACGCCCAGTAATAATAGGCAAGCCGATTTTCAACAGAACGAAATATGGAAATGATTCGATTTCATACAGAAAGACTCAAACTCACTAGCCACCAGGAAAGTGTAAACCAGTCATCAAAACTCCACACAAACTAGTGTGGTTATAATAATTCTTAAAAGACAACAAAGTACTAGAGAAATCAGAACACTGATACACTGCTAATGGGGATGTAAAAATGGTGATAAACAGTCTAGGGGCTTAAAAGGCCAAATATAGGGGTTGAGGGATGTGTGGCTTCCAAGTGGAACCCTTGTCTATTGTATGAGCCCCTCGGTTCCCTCCCTAGCACTAGAGAGAAAGATGTGTAGGTAGAGAATGTCCTTGTTTGCTACCACAACTATCCCACTCCTTTCCAAAATGGAAACAGGCCTTCATGAAAATGGGCCTCCACAGTTGGTCATGGTGGCTCATACTTCTAACCCCAGGCCTCAGGAGACTGAGGCAGAGACCTGCTGGGATTTCAAAGAAAAAACAAAACTATCTTGCCCCAAAGTGTAAGCCTCACGGGAAGCCAAAACCAGATGCAGCTCACATGTTCGCTGATTTGCTGAATGAGGAAATAAGATGTGGTGTGTCACATACAGTGGAATGAATGTTACTCGGCAACTTCTGCCATGAATTTGATATACACACTGTTTACCTCTTCACAAATGCTATTATCTTTTGTATCACATATACATTTCCCATAAATGATACACTGTAGGTCACATTCTGAAACTGTTTTTGCCGTTACATTTTTAGTCATACTGATACCTACGATGACACAATATTTACATTGCTACAACTTACTCATTTCCCATTCAATTGACAGTTTCTACTTTTTTTGCTTTATTTTTTGAGACTGTGTAGCTCAGATCTGCCTCTTTTTCTTCCCTGATCTTCCTGCCTAGGCCTCCCAGTCACTGTAATGTTTTTCTTAACAACAATGCAGTGATGTTTGCCCAGACCCTCCCACACAGATCTGAAGGCTCGTCTTTGAGAATAGTGAGCCAAGTGGGTTTGGGTGTTGCTTAAACTCTGGATGCCTGTTTTCATGGCTGCATGATGAGGAGTATACCATAGACATCATTCCATTTTTAATGTTAAATGAGAAAACATATATGAGGGACCTTAATATGGTTCCTGAGCTCCACATGTAAACGTCTAACTGAGACACTAGCTACCCTTGCCTTTCCTGTATCTGCTACTGAACTCACTTCCTTCCTCTCTCTCCAGCCCATTACCGTCCTCCCTTCTGCATTTGCTGTTTCACTGACGTGATACTCCAGTTCCTCCAATAGAAGCTTCCAGAACTGCTGAAACACTTATAACCCTTCCATCGCCCAGAGTTACAACCATGTGAGTCACCTTCGAGACTCAAATCCTGCAGGAAAGTGACCAGAGTCTGCTGCTGTGGTAGGGACACCTTGATGTTGCAGAGCGCAGGGCTCCTGATGCTAGGATGCCCTGCGGTTTGACTGTGGCTGGGTTCCCTGCATCCTCCGTTCCTTTGTCCTGCTTCTTTCCAACTCAGATTTCCATTAGTGAGCAAACTCTCTACTCTTCCAAAAACATTCCTTTTCTTCTTGTTTCAAACAAAGTTGGTTTCTCTAGAACCTAAATCAGTCTTGTGAGCCAAGACTCTGGTGCCCTTTGATACCGTAGAGGAAAGCTCTTCACTGGCTTGGTCAGCCTGCTTTCTTACACACCTCAGGACCCAATTTCCAGGGGCGCCATCGCTCACAGGGGGCTGGGCCTTCGTACAGCAATTGTCAGTGAAGAAAATGCCCTGTAGTCATGCTTACCCGCAATCGGTAATTGGCAATCGGCAATTGGACTGCTTTGCAGGAAATCATGGAGTTGGCCTGGTCTAGAATCCTTGAGAAGCGGGCATCATGTGTTCTTCAGATTAGAGTCCGTGGCTCCTGGGGCCTTTCAGTTCCTGAGACACCTCGGGCAGTAGCGTATTCAGGGCACTGGTGTATCTTTGTGTTCCCTGGAAGTCATCGAAGCAGAGAGAAGCTTGTTTGGACGGTTGGTTAGTCTTAGACATTAATCTTGTGTACCCTGTAGAACTTGCAAATGTTATTGAATCCGGACAGCTATAATTGTATTCTTCCTAGCAACCACTATTGTGGTTCCCGATAAAGGTATAAAATGTCTGATTGTCTTCAATAAACTTGTCTAAACCTGTGTAAGGGAAAAACCTGTGGTGATGTCAAGCTTACCTGTGACTTTTCTCTGCCTTGTAAATACTATTTTTCAGGGAAAACTATCTTGGTTAGGGTTTCCATTGCTGTGAAGAAACATGATAACCAAGGCAACTCTTCCCAAAAAAACATTTAATTGCTGCTGGCTTACAGGTTCAGAGGTTCAGTCCTTTATTGTCATGGTGGGAAGCGTGGTAACGTACAGGCAGACATGGTGCTGGAGTGATTCGGAGAATTCTACACCTAGATCTAAAGGCGACAGGCAGAGAGAATGAGCCATGAGGCCTGGCTTGAGCTTCTAAAACCTCAAAGTCCACACCCAGAGACACACTTCTTCCACACCTCCTAAGAGTGCCTCTCTCAGTGAACCTATTTTCATTCAACCACCACACTAGCCATTTTTTAAAATGCGGTGAATAAGAAGTCATGCCTTTAAAGTCTTATTATGACAGGAAGTCTATGACTGTATTGAATGGTCCCCATCAGTCATAGTGTACATTACTTAGCTACCTATCCAATATCTGCTTTTTTCTTTGCTTCTTAATAGAACCCTATCTTCAGGTATATCTAACCCCCTAAGTTCCTTAGAGAGAACTAAGTATATAATTATTAGTTACGAAGGAATCCATGTTTTATGTCAGCTGGACCAATATCACTCAAGTAAGAGTGTGCAAAAACCTCAAGAGAAAATTCTTTCTCAAAGGCAAGCCTAAGGAAAACACACTCCCTGACCATTCAGACACGAGCACGCACCTGTGTGATTCTGGGTCCCTGCAGCCCCAGTGAGAGGATGGAGATGAGTCATAGAGTTGGAAAACAATGGCCACTGGACAGAGGTCCCGAACCCACACAGGCTTCCTCTGTCCCAGTCTCCAATCATGTCAGCTATTGTCCTTTCTCTCTTTCTTTAGTTCTTTCTTTCTTCTTTTTGTTGTTGTTTTGTTTTGTTTTGTTTTGTTTTCCAAGATAGGGTTTCTCTGTGTAGTTCTGGCTGTCTCGGAACTCTCTTTGTAAACCAGTCTGCCTTGAACTCCCAGAGATCCTCCTGCCTCTGCCTCCTCAGTGCTGGGATTAAAGGCAAAAGTCACCGTGCCTGGTACAAATGTATTTCTTTATGGTTTAAACTAATCTGAGTTGGGATTAACGTTATTTGCTACTGAAAGAATCTTAATGTATCCGTGTTCCAAGCCCATTACGTCAACCCTGACTTCAGGGATGAACAGCGACATACTGAGGTTACATAACAGACTTTTAGTCATTCACTAAACTAAAACAAAAGCAAGTGGGCCAGCATTCGACATTCCCACATTTCCACTGTGCTCTGCAGTTCATTCTCTTTCCCCCCAGTTCAACACTCTCTGGCAGAATTAAATGTGCTTACTTTTTCCATATCCTTTACATGTATGTGTGTATGTATGTATGCTGTTTGTGTGAAGATCAGAAGACAACTGGCAGGAGTTGATTCTTTCCTTACACTATGTGTGCCCCCAGTTGGTTTTAATTGGGAAATAAAGTTGGCAGCAGCCAATGTCTGGGCGGGGAGACAGAGGTGGGACTTTTAAGATTCACAGGCAAGAAATACAGGAGAGGGAAGAGGAGGGAGTCCGCCGTGAGAGGGACAAAGGGCAGACCACGACATAAAGGAGCAAGAGGGATAGGCGGCCAAAATGTAGGTGCAAAAGGAAAGCGGCCCCCATGGATGTGCTGCTCTGGTAAAATATAGATTTAGAAAGACTTAACTCAGGAATATTGGAGGGGAGCGTGTTAGCCACAGGGAGGTTTGGAAGTGCGCAGCCATTGAGCAAGTTTCGCCATATTAAAATATAAAAGGGGGTTGGGGATTTAGCTCAGTGGTAGAGCGCTTGCCTAGCAAACGCAAGGCCCTGGGTTCGGTCCCCAGCTCCGAAAAATAGAAAAAAAAATATATATATATATATATAAAAGGTTACATGTGTGTGCCTTTCATTCATGAATCCAGAGCTCTTGGACGGGCAGAGCCACGTGTGCAAGCGCCGGGAACATAGAGCAGACTTTTAATTAACTTACTGTCACATTGCCTAACAGAGATCGGTGTTTGTTTGGTTTGAGTGGTGATTCCTGAACCCCAACAAAAGAAAACTAACTCTGGATGTTCAGGCCCCAGTGTAAAAGCCACATCGACCTAACTCCCCCAAATTACTAACCCAACAGTAATTTATTTAATTCTAGTGAGAAGGAATTAGGTGAAACTCCAGAAAACAAACCAAAATTAATCATAAACATGTTCAAAGAAACCAAATAAGAATTAAACTCTTGACTCTCAAGAGAGTACAAACAGCTGAGTGAAGCCACGATATTGATATAAGATATGAAATAAGAATCCAATAAGGAGACAGTAATCTGGAAGAAAAATCCCATGTTAACTACGGGAAATGAAAAACGTAAGTCAGATTTAAAAAAAAAAAAAAAAGTGAGCCTCCCCCAAGAGTGAAAGAGCCCCGCCAATAGAGTGAACGCCATGGAGAGCCTCGCCAATAGAGTGAGTGCCATGGAGAGCCTCGCCAATAGAGTGAACGCCATGGAGAGCCTCGCCAATAGAGTGAACGTCATGGAGAGCCTCGCCAATAGAGTGAGCGCCATGGAGAGCCTCGCCAATAGAGTGAACGCCATGGAGAGCCCCGCCAATAGAGTGAACGCCATGGAGAGCCCCCCAATAGAGTGAACGCCATGAGAGCCCCCGCCAATAGAGTGAACGTCAGGAGCCCCGCCAATAGGAACGTCATGGAGAGCCTCGCCAATAGAGTGAACGCCATGGAGAGCCCCGCCAATAGAGTGAACGCCATGGAGAGCCTCCCCAATAGAGTGAGTGCCGTGGAGAGCCCCGCCAATAGAGTGAACGCCATGGAGAGCCTCGCCAATAGAGTGAACGCCATGGAGAGCCTCGCCAATAGAGTGAGTGCCATGGAGATGGAGAGCCCCGCCAATAGAGTGAGTGCCATGGAGATGGAGGAGGGGAGGAGGAGGAGGAGGAGGAGGGGAGGGGAGGGGGAGGAGGAGGGGAGGGAGGAGGAGGAGGAGGGGAGGAGGAGGAGGGAAGAGGAGGAGGAGGGGCGGAGGAGGAGGAGGAAGAAGAGGAAGAAGAGGAAGAAGAGGAAGAAGAAGGAAGAAGAGGAAGAAGAAGAAGAAAATATCTGATCCTGAAAATGATTTGGAGGGATTGGGTCATTACCACAAAGACAAAGATGAATTGATAACATCTGAGCTAGACTTTCGAGATAGTTGGAGCACGATGAGAAGACCAAATTGAATATTTGTGGGGGTGAAGAAGGCTTATCATTTCACTCCAAAGGGATAGAAGACATTTTCAGTGGGAACCATAGCAGAAAGTTTTCCTAAACCAGGGAGGAGACTATCTAGAGGCAGAAGCCATTTGAAACACCAAGTAGACAAGAGCAGAGAAAAAAGCCCTTGCGACATATTATAATTAAACTGGCAAGTATCCAGAACAAAGAAAATACACTGAAAGTGGGCGAGAGAAAGCCAGTTCACAGAAGCAGGCCCACAGAACAACATTTCCCCACAGAAACTTCCTACTCGCTTTCCACTGCAGTGATAAACACCGTGACCAAGGGCAACTCGGGGAGCGAGGCTTTGTTGAACTTACAGCTTTCAGTTCCTTATCAAGGGAAGTCCAGGCAGGAACTGGGCCCTGGGATGTGTAAGACTAGTAAACCCTTTCTTCCTCAAGCTGCTTTTGATCGTGGTGTTTATCACAGCAATCGAAGGTGAACTAAGACACGGGATACAAAAACTCTCAACAAAATGTTTGTACGTAAATTCAAGAAAGCGTAAGGTTCATCGTAATCAATTAAGCTTCATTCCGGGGATGCAGGGATGGTTCCATACGCACAAATAGATGGACCCAAGGACAAAACCCGCAAGCTCACTTTGATAAATGAAGAAAAGGATTGTAGAGAAATTTAGCATCTCTTTGAGATAAAGGCCCTAAAAAGACTTGGAGTAGAAAGAACATATTTCCACAGAACAGAATCCCTGCAGGGCAGCCTAGAGTCACTATCATACTGAGTGATAAAATCTGCAAAAAATAAATAATAAATAAATAAATATTAAAAAATAGCCCTGAAACCAGGAACAAGACAAGGATGTAAAATTTCTCCATTCTTATTCAATGTAATTCTGGGAGTCTGATCAGAGAAGTAAGTGAAATAGGTACAAATAAAAAATGAAATAGTCGTCCTATTTTGTAGACTATATGACTCTGTACATAAAAGAAAATCACACATAAAGAATCAGCTGGGTATACTTGTACACACCTTCGATCCCAGCACTCAAGAGGCAGAGGCAGGTGGATCTCTACGACTTTGAGACCACCCTGGTTTACAGAGTGAGTCCCAGGATAGCCAGGACTATGTAGAGAGACCCTGTCTCAAAAAATAAAAAATAAAGACTTGGGCTGGAGAGAAGGCTTAGTGATTAAGAACACTGGCTGCTCTACTAGGAACCTGGGTTCAATTCCTGTCATCCACATGGCAGCTCACAACTGTAACTCCAGGTCTGATACCCTTACGCAGGCATGCATGCAGGCCAAACCCCAGTGCACATAAAACGAAAATAAATAGATTATATAAAGAAAGAAATCTAAAGACACTAGGAAACTCTTAGACCTGAGAAGCACTTTAAAATGGCAATATATAAAATCAATGTGCAGGGACTGGAGAGATAGCTCAGCGGTTAAGAGCACTGACTGCTCTTCCAGAGGTACTGAGTTCAATTCCCAGCAACCACATGGTGGCTCACAGTGGGATCTGGTGCCCTCTTCTGGTGTGTCTGAAGATAGCTATAGTATATTCATATACATAAAATTTTTAAAAAATTAAAAATAAAATAAATCAATGTGCAAATATATACCAATAATAAACATCTTGAGTTAGAAATTGGAAAAACACATTCAATATTGACTTATGAAAAAACTTTTGAAATAATCCTAATCAAAGAAGTAAACAGCTTTTATAATGAAAACTTCAAAACAAAAAAACAAGAAACAAACAACAACAACAAAAAAAAAAAACCAAAGAAGTCTTGGAAGAATCAATATTGTAAAAATGGTTAATTGTACCAAAAATAAAATCTACAGATTAAATACAATATCCATCAAAATACTGACATCGTTTCCACATACATCAAGAAAACAAATCTTCAAATTCATTTGGAAGGACAGAACACTTTGAATAGCAAGGCAATTCTGAGCAAAAAGACTAATACTGGAGATATCACTGTACCCTATGTCAAACTATATGCAAAACCATTGTGATTAAAAAATGGCCTTATACCCACATAAGAAGAGGCACATTGATCAATGGGACACAAAGGAAGACCCAGACACCAACCTACACAGCTATAGCCACAGGATTTGACAATGATACAAAAGAGTATTGGAGGAAAAAACTGACTCTTTAATAAATGGAAACTGGGAAAACTGGATATTCGTATGTAGAAGAAGGAAACTAGGTTCTTTTCTTCTTGCGCAAAAACCAGCTCTCAATGGGTGAAAGACCTTAAATGTGGGTTAGATGCTTCCTGAACTTATTGCTTTTGCTTAAAAAAAGAAAAAAAAACTGGAGGTAGGTGGATGCCTAAGGGAGTGGGTGAGCGGGTGGGAGAGCATCTTCCCAGTGGCAAAGGGGAGGAGGGATGGGGTGAAGAAGTCTGGAAGGGGAGACCAGGAAGGGGGACAATATTTGGAATGTAAATAAATAAAATAATTTAATAAATAAACATTAAATTTAAAAACTTTAATAAGGTTAACGATCTCTTTCATTCTGGATGTTGAAAGTAGGGCTAAAATTAGTGAACAACAATGTCTGAAGAAATTATACATCTCTGGGAATCATTGAGACTGGTTTCAATGTTACCTGTGACTAGCCTATTATGCAAACATGGAGTATAAAGTGGTGTATCTGTTTTTCAATAAACCAGCTATCTTGTTCACCCTCAGACCAGTTCAGACTCCTCTTGCTGACTCCACATTTCCTTAGGTCCTGAACCCTGCTGGACCTGAACTCCAGTAAGACCCTGCCTCAAAAGAAAAAGTGTTCAACCATTTTAGCCACTGGGAAATCAAAATTAAAACGGCTTTGAGAGTCCCTCTCACTCTTCCTAGAATGACCATTATAAGGAAAACCAGTGACAACCAGAAGCATTTGCTGCTCTTCTAGAGGACCTAAGAATGATTCTCAGAACCCACGGCTGGTGGTACATTATTGTGAGTAACTTTGGCTTCCAGAGATATAATATATAATACCCTCTTCTGGACTCCGTGGTCACTTGAACTCATGTGTTCATATATCTGCACACTCACACACATGCATATAATTTTAAAAAATTTTAAATGACTACCTAGATGTACATGCTTTTAATCCCAACACTGGGGAAGTAGAGGCAGGTAGATCTCCGTGAGTTCAAGGCTAGCCCGGTCTCCAGAGTGAGTTCCAATGAAAACCAACAACCCCAAAATAAAAACAGATTCTGGTAAGGATGTGGGGTAAGAGCAGTCGCATTCACTGTTGGTGGGGGTATAAACTGGTGTGGTCATTATGAAAATCAGAATGGAGGTTTCCCAAAAAACCTAACAATACAACCACTGTATGTCATCCCTGGGCATACACTCTAAGGACTTCATAAGCTACAACAGAGATACTTGGCATCCATGCCTGTTACTGTCCAATCGTTAGGAAATAGAATCAGCCTAGACGTCCATCACCTGAGGATGGACAATATAAACATAGTACACATATTCACAATGCAATTTCGTCCAACGGTGAAAAAAAATTGAAATTCAATTTGCAGGAAAATGCATGCAACTGAGAAATGTTGTGCCAAGTAAAGTAACTGAGGTTCAAGAGGATAAACAGCACACGCTGTCTCTCCTGTGAATCTTAGCTTCTCCTTTTCACAGATACGCAGCTACATCAGGGCGAGGGAGTGCAGATGCCGAGAAACCAGAACAGGCTGCCATGTGAGGGGAGAAAGAGGCTGTGGGGAGAACATTAGGGACAGTAACAGAGCATGTGTGACAGCAAAAAGGGGGAAACTAAGGGTGCGAGGGCTTAGGTGCGGAGGGAGGGCAGAGATGAGGGAAAGGAAGAGCAGAGGGGGCGTCACCTAAAACCTCGGGGCTATAAAAAAACAAAAGGCAGAAGGAGACCTGTTACTTTGTACGCTTACACACAAAGTAGAGGACTCACACACCAGGCTTAAGAGCAAAACAACAAAAGCAAGAGTTAGACCTAGGGCAGCTGGAGCGAGCCCGAGTTAAGATCACTTACTGCTCTTAGAGAGGACCTGAATTTGTAACCCAGCGCCCACTTTACCTGACTTACTGCCAGAGTCCAGTCCCAGTGGGGCTCCGGTCCCAGAGAGGAGGCATGGCATCCTCCACTGAAAGAGACTGACGTGATCTGAAGGTAAGCCGGTTAGCACATGTGTTTATTGGGAAAAGGCTATGCCTTTTGTACGCTGTGATTGTGTAACGGCTTAGCCACGTGTAATATTGAAAGCAGACTTAATGATTTCAAGAGATGCGTGACCTTGTCACAGATTGTTTTTAACCTATTTTGGCCCGTTTTTTTAGGCATCCAGAATTAAAGAAACCATCAACTTTATTGCAGTGTTTATCTCTGAGGCAAAAGCAGGACGTTCAGCAAACATCTAAGTCCCTTTTGTTCTCTGAGGTCCAGGACCTCACCAGGTACCCGTTCACATGTCCGCCTGCGTGGTCTCAGCCTTTGTGGTCAGGAGAACCAGACATTGAGTTCTGAGAAACAAACTCATCCGAGCAATTTCCACTCCTCAGGGCGCCATGCAGGTTTGCACCGTGCAGCACAATAGCACTGAGCTGTTTCCTAGTTGGGCTCCTATGTGCCTCGGTCCTACAATATGGCCCGTTCTCCTCACACAGTCCCCAAAGGGAGGTCCTGACATCTTACCCTTTTTCCAGTGTGCCGATCCATCCTGATTCCTTCAGTGTATGCTCCTGAGTATGGCAGAGGGGATCAAGTCAATGTAACTTAACAGGACCTGCTCCTCGTGGGGCAGATCAGATCGTGCCATTCATCCTGTAAGTTTCGTATTCAGGGAATCAACAGTGAGCACTGTTCTGTACTTACTAACTGATCCCTTGTCCTCAACTGCCAGGTCCTCAGACTCAGCCCATGTGGTCCATGACTGCTTACACCTGTCTGTTACTCCGGCTCCCAGAGGAACGGGCAGCTTCTGGCTTCAGTGCATTCAGGCGCACGTACTGTCCAGTCTCCTTACTCGTGTACTTTAAAAGAAAACAAAATAATTTAAAAAAACTTAGTGGGACTCAGTAGACCTGGGTGGCTCCCCAGCTCGGAAAAAAAAAAAAAAAAAAAGGATAGATTGGTATTGTTGGGGTTGGGATTTAGCTCAGCGGTTGGGAAGCGCCAAGGCCCTGGGTTCGGTCCCCAGCTCGAAAAAAAACCAAAAAAAAAAAAAATGCGCTTAGACCTGGGTGGCTCTGCCTGTAACTCCTGATCTCGGGGATCTGATGTCTGCAGGCACAGACACACGCTGTAAGGGTTTTTCCGACGCAAAGGATGGAGGGTGAAAGGTCCAAGCCCATTGCAGGGTTTGAAAACTGACCAAACCCCAACAATCCCTAAGCATGACACTACCTTAGTCAGGGTCTCTATTTCTGTGAAGAGACGCCATGACCACGGCAATTCTTATAAAGGAAAACATCTCATTGGCTGGCTTACTGTTCAGAGGTTTAGTCCATTGTCATCACGGTGGCATGCGGGCAGACGTGGTACTGGAGAGGTGGCTGGGAGTTCTACATCTGGGTCCAAAGGCAGCAGGAAAAGAGTCACTCGAGGCCTGGCTTGCGCTTCTGAAACCTCAAAGCCTACCTACCCCCCACTGATACACTTCCTCCAACAAGGCCACGCCTCCAACAATGCCACCCCCTGTGCGTCTGTGGGGGCCCATTTTCACTCAGACCACTCCACCCGCCAATCCCTGAGCATGAAATCCCACCAATCCTTGGGCTTGCTCCAAGCTCAGGACTTGAAATATCACCAATCCCCACCCTAGAAATCGTCATCCCAGAACACTACTCCCCTGAAAAACCCACATATGCATTTCTCTTTCTCATTTCCTTGCTGTTTCCTGACCATGCAGAAGCAGCTACCTTCTTGTGTCTTTCCCGATAAACCTCTTGTGTGAGGGTTGTTGTGTGGTATGACTTTGTGGCTTTCCTTGGCTCCCAAGTACCAGGATACATTTCCCTTCAGAGCTGTCACACTTCACTGGGGAATCCTTCTACCTCAGAGCTGCAGCACCTCGACTGGAGAAGCCTCTCCACTCAGAGCTTCATACCTCCATCTGGGAAGCTTTTCCCCTCAGAGCTGCAACACCTTCACCGGGGAAGTCTTTCCCCTCGGAGCCTTAAGATTTACAAAGGTGTCCTGGTGATAGGAACCAAGAAATACCACAAAGTCACACCGCACCACAAGCCTCACACAAGAGATTGGTTGGGGAGAACCACAAGGCAGCTGCCTCTGAATGGGAAGAGGGACAGCAGAGCGCCGTTGGAGGGGCCAGCTTTTGTACGGTTTTTGGAACATTCACAGTGAACCGGGGCAGAAGTACGGCACAACCAGAAGTATTGTTTGGCCATGAAAGCTGAGTCATAGGGGCAAAGATTTCCAAGTCCCAGGAGCTGTGTTTGGGTCAAGACAGGGTCAGGTCCCTAGGCTCTGGCCTGAGGCTTGGGGTCAAGTCAGGGGCAGGGTGTTCTTCCCCTGGCTCCTGTCCTTGTGTGTCTCCCTTTTGTGTTTATTATTGATAACTAATTGGTCTTGTAGAGAATGAGAGAGCAACATGCTCTCCCCATAACTGCTTCCTGCTGAAACGAGGGCGTGGCTGTCAGGGCCGGGCAAGGCTGGAATGCTACTCAAAGGCTGTGAGAGAGATCAAACAGTGGGGATTGTCAGAAGCATCTGTTTGCTGGCCCAGCAGCGAACAGGGACAATGTGACAGGGACAATGTGACAGGGAGCAGTCACATTGGCTGGACTGGTTCACGTCTGCTTTCAGTCAGTCCAGGGCTCAGAGCCACTTGGAAGAGTTCGTAGTCCGCAGCTGGTTTCTGGAGGGTGTCTGTCAGCCAAATAGAAATCGGCTCATGCAGATACGGACTAAGAGCAGAAGTTTAGGAACTTGAAGGAAAATCATACATTTGGAACTTTCAGACTCATAGTCCTGGTATTTATGGGAGGGGGAGGGGAATCCAAAGACCTGGGGGGAGAGAGCTCACACCCTCAGGAAAGAGCAGGGGGCAGGGGACAGAAACAGTACTTAATAACAGCAAGAGGTGGATCCAAGTCATACGACTGACTCCCTTGACTCTCTAAGGCTTGCATGAAGTTTTTGTTTACAAGAGATAAAAGTTTTAGTTGTATTATTAATTTGTAATGTGTTCTAAAATCCACATTATAGAAAAAGCAGGTGTCCTGCTTTGAGCCATAGCAGAGGCTTTGAGTCAAAAAGCTTGCACATTTTTCCTTTGTCCAGAGGGGTGGGCATACAGATTGGACAGAGATGTTTTTAGCAGTATGAAAAGCACCGTAAGTCTATACTTAGAAGACAACCAGAGGAAATTTTAAATCTTGGGCTTGTGACTGATGAGAGTAATCAGGGCTTTATCGGTTTATCAGAGCCCTATTGATCAATATTAAAAGTCGGAACCTTCACCGTTGAGGGGGAAAGAAATCTGAATCATTTCCATCGCCTTAGATGACTTTCTTAACTTTACAAATTGCATTTACCCACCTTCAAGCAACAGCTCTCACCTCCTCAGACACTTTCCTAGACCCTCAGAATTCACCTAAATTTTCACATTTTCCATCTAACATTTGCCAGAGATACAAATAATTCTTTCTGAGAGCAGTCGTTGCAAAGCAAGTTCCTTTAAGTCCTTTTGTCTTGTGTTATTCTCCTTTCTTTTCTGCAGGCAAGTGACCCACCTGATATGAAACAGGGATTCCGAAGGAAAACTTTAAACAAACGTGCTTGTATTTAGAAAAGTAGGAGTCATGACCCAAGTCCAGGGCCAGCTTTCTAGTGAAGTGGAATAAAATAAAACAGCTTTCACATTACCCACACTCAAAAGACCTTTGAATCCCTGATAAACTGAATCCAGTGACCAGAAGGCCCAGAGATAAATTGTGAGCCATGGTCATCAAAGCAACCAGGACGTGCAGCATTCGTAGTGATGACTGGTGGCTGCTGGTGGAAAAGAAAGCAGAAACACAGAACACAGAAAGCTCACACACTCGAAGGAGAACAGTCAAAAATGAAACATGAAGTTTCCACCGTCATCCGTACATTCAACTGAGCCTGACCTGTTCCCATCTCAGCCTCCATGTTTACCACAGGACTTAAAGACACACCAGAAAACACAGACCCATCTGCACACACAGACAGACAGACAAAACTTTCCAACCAACCAGAACCAGGCAGATGGGTGACATCTTGCTTTTTGCCCCAGATATGAGTGAAAGAGTTTTATAGTTGGGTGATGAGAGGGTGGTGATGCTTGGCTATAAAGGGGTTTGGAGTGCCCCATACTTGGGGATGCACCAGGAAGGCTGACAAGGCAAAGGTACTCCCAATTGTGTAATTTGGAGAAGGAGGAGGGGAATAGTTGGTGAGCCTAGAGTCAAGCGGATCAAGAGAGTAAAGGACACATAGGCTCCCATTTTGACTAGGTGGTCCCTTCCCGGCAATGGGACAGGACAAGTTGCTACCAGTAGGAAGGAGTGGGTAAGGGGGATAACTAAAGATACAGCTGAGTAGTGGGCTTTGGTGAGGGTGGTAAGGCTGTCCCCCTCCTAGGACACTAGAGGAATGAGGAGAGATAAGTCCCTAAAACTCCATCAGGACCAGGTAGGTGACCCTGTTGTCCAAGAAGAACAGAGATGGGTTGCCCTGATACCATGATGATTACCCAGAGCTCCCTGTAAGAGACGGCAGTGGTCAGGCCAAGGGAGACCACACCGCCTCAGTTGTCCGTGACTAGGCCCAAGAGGTCAGCTAGAGAACAATCTGGGCCTGGTGTCCCCACACTGTGAGGGCCCTGGGAGCAATCAACAGCACAATGTCCCTTTTGGTGGCACCTTGGACATGGTTGAAGTGGCTTGTGAGGGTTCGGGCATGGGAAAGTCCCAGGATCCTTCCTGATCACTTTGAAGCAGGGATCTAGAGGTCAGGGAGCCTGGACAGTTGCTGTGGCCAGGTGAAAGGCCTGAGCCAACACCAGGGCCTTCTCATCTCGACTATAGCACACCTCAAAGGCCACCACGAAGGCTTCTGCCTGTGGAGTCAGGGGTCCCCTCTCTAGGCATTTAAGTTTGGCCCTAATGTCAGGGGCACCCTGGAAGGAGTAAATCACACAGAATTGTTTCCCTGTGGAGTCTTGGGACCCAGACTGTTATATTATAAAGGAGGGCCTTTGTAAGGAGGTCCAGGAATTGAACAGATTTTGGTGTCAATGTGTGTCCTGAATGACCTCTTGGATATTTTTTTTCCTAATTTACCATTTTGGGGGGGTTGCCTTACGGAGAGTGAGAGCAGCCAGGAGGCAAGATATAAATTGGTCTCTGGCTGAAATGCCCCCCAGGATATTGGGATCCTGGTTGGGAACCACCTCCACCCAACTAGGTGGGCACCATTAGCTTGGTAGATTTTTGTCTGCGTGTGCCCTAGCCTGTTCCTAGACTCACCTGTGCTCCTCGGGGAGAAGGTTGTTGGTGGGGATCTTACAACATCAGGGAAGGTGAGCTTGTGAGACTGAGTAATATTATCGGAATGCTTTAGTAAGGTAGAGGAATTAGCAGTGCAGGACCCCAATCTCTTTTCTATGTGAGAGAGTTCGTTAGTGAGAAGGAGACCTGTCCCCTGACCAAGCCATACACCCCGGTGATCTCCCACTGCGTTAGGTCAAGCTGGGGAGAGTGGAGTAGGAAGGTTCCCAGGGCTGCTGCTGAGCTTACAGTGGGTGTCGGGGAGATTTGACTGGGGTGGGGTTCACTAGAGAGAGAGAATGGGAGACAAGAGGGATCAGGACTAGGAGGTGTGGGTTGAGGCCGATAGAGGGTAGGCTCCTTAGCTGGACTGAAGGCAGTGAAGGCATCATTTGATTCGAGCTTCGTGGCTAGAAGGAGCTGGGTTGGGGAGCAGGAGGACCAGAGTGTGAGATAAGAGGAAGCTCAGACATAAGACATCTCTTTCCATTTCCCCAGTCGCTCGTAGTAGTTGTAAAGGTCCCAAATGATACTAGGACCCAGGTGCCACTGGTCAGCTGCTTGGATTGGTCATCCTAGGAATATCGAGACCAAATTCAATTGCCAAAGCTGACAAATTTGGGGCCCTTCACGTCAGGGCCAGCCTGGTGGAGAGGCTGGAGGTTTTCTAAGAGGCATCCCAAGGGGGTATGAGAGGGCACAGATGTCACCATTAATCATGGATGAGAGGCAGGGGTTGAGGTGGAGAGTCGCAGAAGCCTGGCTTAGGGTGGCCCAAACAGGACAGAGTAACAGGAAAGGGATAGAGACGATAAAACCTGACATGTTTACCCAACCAGGCTCCACTCCTGTTCTCTGCAACCTTCCAATCATATCACATTATAAACCCATCAAGTGGATCGATACACTGATTAGCACAGAGCCCTTGGGATCCGCTGTTTATGAACCCTCCACCCCTGAGTTTTTGGGAGGACATCTCAAATTCTAACTATAGCCATCGCTGTGACAAAATACTGTAGCAAATCAACTCATAAAGGAGAATCGCTATTTTATGTCACGTCTTCAGAGGTGTCTACCCATGGTGATATGAAGTGTTGTTTTGGAACCATGGTGAAGCAGAACATCGTGGTGAGAAGCATCCAAGAAAGCAGTGCTGCTGACCATGTAGCAATCAGGAAGCAGAGAGATCAAGGAATGGGCTGGAGTCCCAGTATCCCCCCTAGTATTCTCTATAAAGGAACACCCCCAATGTCCTCACTTCCTCTTTATCACTTTTTACTTATTTTGGGGGTGTGGTGATTTAAATAAGAATGGTCCACATAGACTCTTGTATCTCAATATTTGGTCTCTAGTTGATGGATATTTTTGGGAAGGACTAGGAGGTGTGTTACCAGGGTGTGAGCTTTGAGGTTTTTAAAAGCCTACACCATTTCTGGTATTTTTATCTCTCTCTGCCTGGTCTCAAGATGTGAGCTCTCAGCTACTGCTCTAGTGCCCGCCTGCCTGCCGCCATGCTCTCCACCGTGATGGTCTTGAATTCTAACCCTCCGCATGCTTTCTCGTATGAGCTGCCTTAGCCGCTGGCTGTATTTTATCATGGCAACAGAAAAGTAACTAAGGAGGTACTGCCCTGTACACTGTGCACATGTGGAGACTAAAGGACAACTTCTTGGAGTCATCTCTCTCCTTCCACCCTGTGGTCTCTGGGAATCAACTCAGGTCATCAGGAATGGTGACAAGCCTTTATCCAATGAGTCCTCTTGCTAACACCTTAACTTCCTTCTACTAACCCTGTCTTTTTCTAAAACAGACTCTTGCAGTGTACCCTAGACAAGGCTCAAATTCTTAGTTCTCCTACTTTAGCCCCAACAATGGTGGTGTTGCAGCCGTATGCCATCATTTCCTGCTCATAGTAGGTTTTTAATAAACGTTATTGGATGTCCTAGGTAATGTACAAAAATGTGAAAGGAAATATAATATGTAAAGAATCGAAAGGCAAGGGGGAAAAAACTAATGCTATTGAAGTTCGAGTTCTGGATAAGAGAGGGTGTACCTGCCCTCATTGCCTTTGCCCTTACACTGAAAATAGCTATAAGATGTGGACAGCAGCAGCATGAAGCAGCCGTGTGGAGACAGTAAGTGATTATGGAAAGAACATCAGAACTCAAAATATTACTGAATTGGTTCAATTTTTTCTTTATTTTCTTCTGTGTCTCTTTACCTCAACAAAGAATAGCACTATTTTTACTTGAAGGTAAGACATTTCTACTTCATCGACATTATGCATTCCACAGTCAGCCAAAGCGAAAGACAGAGTGAGAGGTGTGTTAAGTGTGGTTTGCAAATTAGTCTGACGGCCTTGGATACACAAAACTGCTGATTGCAGAAAGCATGGATATCCTTGGCTACACTCAGAAGTCTCAAACAGTCATGGCTTACTGTCTTTTAATTCCTCCCTCCTTCCATCCTTCCTTCCTCCTTTTCTTTCTTCCTTGTGTTCTTTCTTTCTTTTCTAAAGAAAGATAAGGGTCTCACTCTACAGCCTTGTCACTCATAGATATCTATGCAGATGAGGCTGGCCTCAAATTTATGAGAATCTTCAACTTAGCACAACTCAGAACTCAGAATGCATGCCGTAGTGAAGGTGGAGAGAAAAGTAAGCATGTGCTCAAATTAAATTGATTAAAACTTTGAGTGAGGGGCTGGCAAGATGGCTTAGAGGTTCCGAGCACTGGTTGCTTTCAGAAGACCTGGGTTGAATTCCCAGCACCCACCCGGTGAATTACAACCTCTGTAACTCTACTTCCAGGGGACCCAATACCTTCTTTGAGTTTCCATGGGAACTGAACGCACACGGTACACGTACATACATGTAGGCAAGCCTTCGCACACATAAAGGTAAATGCACCTAAAATAAGCAAACTTGGAGTAGAATAGAACATTTCCACCTGTCAAAGATCTTCTAAGAAAAAGCTGTAGCTGGCAGAAACGAAAATGTAAATTGGAAAGGGAAAAAACTCAGAATGTCTCTTTTTACAAATGGCATGATTGCCAATGTGGAAAATCCTCAGAGCTTGCAAAGATTTCTATCATGAGTCATATTGGCCAGAATATAGAACACATGCTAATAAATGGTTATATTTCTGTACTGTAGAAGGAGTACTATCTATAAGTTTGATTTTTTTTTTCAAAATGAAAGAGCTACAAACATAACAGGAGAAAAGGTCCAACAAGAAGTCTGAAACACCAGTCGGGAAAATACAAGAGGCTGTGAATGATCGGCCATAAACCATGTTCATAAACGGGAAGAGTCTTCTCTCCCAGGACAGATCGATACAGTTAGCACAAGAGAAACTGGAGTGTAAGGAATCATATTACTTGATTATATACCCTTTTTCCCCTAATGATATCTTAATAAAAATAATGTGGCGTCGTTTTGACACACAGAACAGTGGAACAATCTGGATAAAGGGTCTAGAAACCGACCCACATACATATGGCCAGTTGATTTTTTTTTTTATAAGTAACGTTTTATGTGACATTGACATAAGGCAAAACTGTTTCTAAGTAAATGATTCAGTGACTTCATATTCGCAATATTGTGTGGCCATTTAGTTTCCATGCATTTTAATCAACTGTAAAGAGAATTCCATACTCACTAGAGTGGTATTTCCCTGCCTGCAACCCACAGTTGTCGACCAGAAATCGTCTATTATTCCCCTGGACAGTGTGTGATTTATCTTGTTCCGGCTTCTTTCCCTTAGTGTGGTGTCTGTGAGGCTCATCTGCTCTGTAGAATGTGTCAGTAGTCGTCCAGTGTATTGATGTAACATAATTGGTTCTTCCCTTTGTTTTTTGTTTCTTGTTTTTGTTTTTTTTTTTTTGCCAAGAGGTGTGTTTTCTTTTCATCAATTAATCATACAAATAATTCTCTATAATATCCCAGGACAAACTGGTGAAATTCGGCAGCCTGATTAGTTGGGGGGGGGTGGGCCTTCAGACACCCACAGAGTACCTGGGTTTACGGAGCAGCTTGTGGCTCGCGTCCATCTTGCAGGTAACTCTTCCTCCACATCACGAGAGGGTTTTGGAGATGACAGGGTGGGGTGGGGCGGGGAAATCTTCCTTTAGATTTCACGCCTCTTTTCCCGTTCCTTTTTGGTCGGCAGGGTTTTGTTCTCCTGCGTCTCGGTTTTCTTCAGCTTGGCCTTATTGGTCTCGGTTTTCTTCAGCTTGGCCTTATTGAAGCTGGCGATTTCCCCCATATCCGGCTTGTCTTTTTTTTTTTTTTTTTTGGTTCTTTTTTTTGGAGCTGGGGACCTTACCAGACCTGCTTCTGGCAAGTGCTCTGCCACTGATAAATCCCAACCCGTCATTTTCTTACAACACCCGGGTTCTCGTTCCAAGCTAGCGCTCCGGGTGCTCCCACTGGCGTTGCTGCAGCGAGAGACCAATTTGTTCCGTCTGAATCTATTGATACATTCTGGATTCTTTCCATCTTTTAGCTGTTATGTATAGCGTTTATATAACCGTACCTGTTTATTCTCTGTGTTATATGTAACCGTACATATGAAGAGCGGCTGAGCTGTTTATAATCTCCCCAGCAGTAGTGAGTTCTGGTTCCCGTATTCAGGTAATCACTGTTTTCTTATTTTGTATTATTTTTATACCATTTTATTAAGGCGTCCAGTTTTATTTCCCCGTTTCTAATGATGTGGAACATCTTCCCAGAACTTGTTAGCTGTTTCTCTGGTTTCAGAGAAATTGCTACCTAAATCATATGCCCATATTTAATTTTAATTTTATATTTATTAGTGTTTTTTCCTACATGCATGTCTGCGAGCCACTTATGGGCCTGGTGTCCTTGGAGGCCAGAAATGAGCATTAGATCCCCTAGTATTGGAGATATAGATGGTTATGAGCTTGTATGTGGGTGCTGGGAACCAAACCTGGATCTCTGCAAGTGCAGCAAGGACACACAACCATTGTCTCTCCGACTCACACTTTGATTACAAACAAAGTAAAACATCATGCACTCCAGGGTGGCCTTGAAATCACTACATAGCTATCTTAGCTAAGGTCTTACCGCCGTGGACACCATGACCAAGGTAACTCTCATAAGGACAACATTTCATTTGGGCCGGCTTACAGGTTCAGAGAGAGGTTCAGTCTGTTATCATCAAGGCTAGAACATGGCAGCATCTAGGCAGGCATGGTGCAGGAGGAGCTGAGAGTTCTACATCCTCATCCGAAGGCTGCTAGCACAATACAGCTTCCAGGCAGCTAGGAGGAAAGGTCTTAAAGCCATACCCACATGACACCTACTCCAGCAGGGGCCACCTCTCAATAATGCTACTCCCTGGGCCAAGCATATGCAAAGCATCCCAATAGCTGAGGATGGCCTTGAACATTTGACCCTCTCATTTTTACCTCCCAAGTAAAGGGTAAAACTGGGCTGAAGTCCCCAGACCCTTGCTAAGTTTAAGTTGAGTTGTCATTTTTACATTTTTAAGGAAAGTATTTCCTGGATGACCCACGTTGAAACCCTAAGTTATTACATGAACATGTGATATAAAACAGCTATTCTCATAGTCATGCTGTCTTCATTTTTTGTTGACTTTATTTGTGTATCTGTGTGCTGTGAAGTACATATGGAGGTCATAGGATGGCTTGCAGGAGCTGATTTTCTCCTTCTTCCGTGAAGGTACAGGGTATAAAACTCACGTTGTGAAGCTTATGTGGCAAACACATTTACCCCCAAACCATCCCACCTGCCCTACATTTATTCTCTCTGCCCCATGTGTGGTGGGTATGTGCGTGCGTGTGCGTGTGCATGTGTGTCTATGTGTGTGCATGTGTGTGCATGTATGTATGTGGGGGGGGGTGTATGCGTGCATGTGTGTGTGGTGTGTATGTGTATGGTGTGTGTGTATGTGTGTGGTGTGTGTGTGTGTGCTGTGTGTGTGTGTGCATATGTGTGTATATGTGTGTGTGTGTGTGTGTGTTGTGTGTGCGATATGTGTGTGTGTGTATGTGTGTGTGCGTGCATGCATGTGTGTGTCGTGTGTGTATGTGTATGTGTGTGTGTGTGTGTATGTATATATGTGTGTGTGCATGTGTGTGATGTGTGTGTGGTGTGGTGTGGTATGTGTGTGTGTGTGTGTATGTGTGTGTGTGTGTGTGTGTGTGTGGTGTGGTGTGGTGTGGTGTGTGTGTGTGCATGTGTGTGTGTGTGTGTGTGTGTGTGTGTGTTATAGTTATTCATGGCTGCTGGAATCCTGAAGCTGGAGTTACTGCAATTGTAGCCTCCCGATGTGAATGCTGAGAACAGAAATGCTGTTTTCTACGGCTCTGCACTGATGAGTCACCTTCCGGCCTTTTTTCCTAATGGCTTGATAGAGCTTGCAGCATAATGCTGAATGCCAGTTGGGAAATGGACTGATGTGTTATTTTCCTGAATTTCAGCAGAGGCTGTTTAGGCTTCTGGCTAACCAGCTGTAACCCTCTTGGATATAGAAATGTGCTACGATATCTCACAACTCAGTAAGGCACTAGCTTACATTTATTGCCTCCCAGGGCTCCTGAGAAGCTTCATGGGAAGAACCAGACGAAGACGCACACATGGGGAATCTGGGAAGTTCTGAACATCAGAGATGTTTTGCCATGGAGCTGGGGATACCCATCATCCCAAATTATAGATGTGCTCACTGACACCATCCTTACAGCATTGTCACCTAGGTTCCTTCACATAGACACAATCAATTGGTAACTCAATCCTCAGCTCCTCTTTCCTAAGAGTTTGGGGTTGAGATGAACGTTCCAAGCTATTACTGCCTCCCCTTTCTTATTATTTCTCTATTTTAAATATATTTTGTAGCTCAGGACCCCAGGGCTTCACGTATGCTAGACAAACACACAGCACCCTGCCACAGAGATAAATCCTTAGTCCTGTTTGTTTGTTTGTTTGTTTGTTTGTTTGTTTGTTTTTGAGGTAGAAAGAGTCTAAGTTACTCAGGCTGATTTTGAACTGTCTCTAAGGTCCCAGCTGGTCTTGAACTTGTGATCTTCCTGACTTACCCTCCAAGTAGTTACAGTGGAAAGTGTGGGTCAACAGAACTAAATTAATGTTCTAATTAAAAGCCTTAGCCTTTCTTTTTGTCTTAATTTCTGTTCTATTGCCATGAAGAGACATCATGACCAAGGCAACTTATAAAATAAAAGTATTTCACTGGCTTGCCTACAGTTCCAAAGGGAACTGTGGTGAAAGGCAGGCATACACAGCCCTGGAGCAGTAGCTGAGAGTCCAGATCTGATCCAAAAATTATAGGCAGAGAGAATGAGACTGGACCAGAAGTGGGGTTTTGATCTCAACCTCAAGGTCAGTGACACACCTCCTCCAACAAGGCCACGCCTCCTAATCCTTCCTAAACAGTCCACCAACAGGGAGCCAAACATTCAAATATATGAGTCTCTGGGGGCCACTATTACTCAAACCACTACACTTTTCATGCAGACTGTGCATCGTCAATTGGGCTTTTATCCCAGTGAATTAATATTCCCACAAAAACTAGAACGTAAATGTCCATACTAATTGTATTAATAATGATCAAAGGTGGGACACGTCCTAGGTATCACCTAATAGATGACTATTTAAGCACATGGCGCATCTATTCTCTGGGATAATACTTAGCAGTAAAAAGAACAATTGGTACATGAAGCAAGTTTGTTAGATTATCGCACAGTGAGTTACACCGATAAAAAGGACATAAAGTATACGGCTCTACTTACATTAATTAATGAAATGAAAACACTTACTAAACACTTATTATTAAATTAGTAGAAGCAGAGTGGTTAGGAATTCAAAGCCAGCTTCAGCCATATGGTGAGTATGAGTAAGATATGTAAGACCTAGTCAAAAATAAAACAGGATGAAAGTTAGGACCGGCAATTCACAAAACCGGTGTGGGGAGAGCAAAGAGATATGCCGTAGACTGTACCGTATCATTAATGACTGGGCAAATGTAAGCTTTAAGCAAGATTGACTATTTCTTATAAATGGCTAAGACGATTAACTGCAACACCTGAAGCGGAAACCTCTGGTTTGTTTGGAAAGTCAGTTATGTCAAATGATGCTCTGCCTGGGCACACGGGTGAAAGGATGTCTTGCTACAGCGGACACAGGAAAGGAGCCATGATGAAGGAGTATAACTATGACCCCACAGACAGTGGGAGACGAGCACCCAGCATTGGCTTGGTTTGCTCGACCTCGCTATCCTTCCCTAACGCATGCTTCATGAATTGGTTCACCCTACATAGTGTTGTTGAGCTCCACTTGTGGCAATGCTGCCATGAAGAGAAACTCACCCAAGAACCGTTCATGAGTTTCCTACGGCTTCTCGCCACTTCCACAACCTTGCCTTGGACCGGTTGGTGAGCCTTGCAGTTTCTTCAGGATTGAACTACAGCTGCTGGTTCATGCGTGGTGTCTGCCTGCTGAGAGGACCGGACTGAAACGGCTGATTTGTATTTGGTATTTGCCACAGGACTGACCTGCTGACAAAGAAGATTGAGCTCATCTCTAAAGAATTATTGCTGAGCAGGTCCACTTCCTCTATACCCTAATAGCTTTTCTCTTCCACTGCCTCAGGTGGTAGAGAAGAGGTTAAACCCTTATTAAAATAGATCTAAGAAAAATGTGTGCCTACAAACACCAGACAGTAGAGAAGACACAG